>NC_092863.1:83524903-83604055 GCF_032062135.1 Pyxicephalus adspersus
ATGATTGTGTGTTTCAAACATTTTTTATATTCATATTATCTACTAGAACCCCTGTTCGGACATATTTCTGTAAGTTACAGGTCTACAATTAAAAAAAAAATTTCATGAAAAACAGTGGATCACTTTTGGTACAGAAATCTAGACCTCAGTTTAACGCTCAGGTGGTTAAGTTATGTGCTGTTATTGCTTCCTCATGCCAGGAAGGGGCAACTGGACATAGGGGCAACTGGACAAGTAGCTTCTACCAGCGATCGTCTCGTAAAGAATTAATGGGTGTGATAAATGCTATAGTATAGCTCACTTCTGCCTGCTGTCAAATCTGTAAGTTTTGATTCTTTAAGAACTAGTGCTACACTGCAAGTAACCAAGGGGCTGCCAAGGTTCCTTGGTCACAAGGCAGGTCTGAACCCAGCCATAAGGTGTTCTATTGTCAAGATGATCTCTACTAGTCCAGTCTACAAAATGTTAGTACAGTGTTTCAGCTGCACCATGACTGCTGGTTCCACATTGTATGGGATGATGTCAAAAGCCACAACTGGCTGGAAGTGAAGGAACTATATCACCTTAATCATCTCCTAGGCCAAAAAAGCAGCAAGCTCTTCAAATAGGAAAGATGATTACTAAAGATTTTTTTTATGGTCTGGTACAAAAATGGTCAAAAAGTGGTATATGGGGGATGACCTAATGAGTTGGCTCACACCAGCTTCAGTAAATTACTGATAACCGGAAGTGATATTTATCTTTCTTCACTAACTCACAATGTATATGTGGGGCTCCTCATCCATTCACAATGTACAATTCAGAAATACCTATTGTGCCTTACATGTTACATAGTAGGTTAGGTTGAAATAAGACATAAGTCCATCAAGTTCAACCACTAGGGAAATAAACATATCTCAGATATGAAATCCTATGAACATAGTTGGTCCAGAGGAAGGCAAAAAAACCCTAATACAATTTGCTTCAACAGGGATAAAAAATTCCTTCCCGATTCCCTGAGGCAATCGGATGTTCCCTGGATCAACAGTCTCTAATATCTTTATTTTAAATCCCTAACACCCAGTTATATTCTGTGCTTCTAGAAAAGCATCCGGCTTTTTCCTAAAGTAATCTATAGTAGTTGCTGAAACTACTTCCTGAGGGAGCTGATTCCACATTTTCACAGACCTTACAGTGAAGAATCCCTTCCTTATCCGGAGCTTAAACTTCTTTTCCTCCAGACGCAAAGAGTGTCCTCTTGTCCTTTGTGATGATCTCAAAGTGAATAATTGGGAAGAGAGTTCTCAGTATGGACCATTTATTTATTTATGCAGGGTGATCATATCCCCCCTTATACGTCTCTTCTCAAGGGAGAATAGATTCAGTTCAGCTAATCTCTCCTCATAGCTGAGCTCCTCCATTGCTTTTATTGGTTTATTTGCCCTTCTCTGCACTCTCTGTAATTCCACAATGTCCTTTTTGTGAACTGGTGCCCAAAACTGTCATTTGCCATTTGTCTGCCCAATCAAACAGTACATCCAGGTCTGCTTGTAGATTATAGACATCCTGTATGGACTTCATTCCATTACATAGTTTTGTGCCATCTGCAAACACAGAAATGGTACTTTTAATCCCGAACTTTATATCATTTAAAAAGATGTTAAACAGTAAATGTCTCAACACTGAACCCTGGGGTACAGCGCTAATAACCTTAGACCATGAATCATTAATCACTACTCTCTGGATGCGATCTTTAGGCCAGTTCTCTATACATTTACATATTGACTTTTCTATACCATTTAACCATAACTTTCATATTAACCGTTCGTGGGGTACAGTGTCAAATACGTAAAGTCTAAGTACACTATATCAACCGCTACTCCACTGTCTACCTGTTTGTTTACTTCCTCATAAAAGAGAGAGTAAATTTAATTGACAACTTCGGTCTTTCTTGAAGCCATGCGGACTATCATAATATTATTTTCCAGCAGAAATTCCTTTTTGTGGTTCTTTATCACACTCTCTAGGACCTTTCCAACTATAAATGTTAAACTAACTGGTCTGTAGTTACCTGGTAACTTTACTCCCTTTTTGAAGATAGGAACCACATTGGCCTTACGCCAATCCATTAGTACCAAGCCAGTGACTGAGAGTCTCTAAAAATAATGGCTTTGAAATAACTGAGCTCAGCTCTTTGAGGACACATGGATGTAATCTATCAGGTTCTGGTGCTTTGTCAAACCTTAATTTTTCACAGCTGTTTCTCAGTCATATCAATTTTGAGCCATTGTGACTCATTTAAGGCAGCTACATTGCTATTATGAATTTGGTCTTGAGCTCTGCCATTTCCTTTTGTGTACACAGAGCTAAAAAAAAGTGTTAAGTAAATCCGCATTCTCTTTATCCTTAGTTACCAACTCAGAGACATCCTTTAAGGGGCCTACATGCTCAGATCTGATCTTTTTGCTATTATATATTTTAAAAAAACTGCAGTTTGCCTTCTATTCCTTTGCAATCTATCTTTCATTTTGAAATTTTGCACATAGTATCTCATTTTTACATCTTTTGTTATATGCTTTATAGTTTTCAAACGATGAAGGTGATCCTGCATTTTTAAATTTTTGGAATGCATTTTTCTTGTTCCTTATGGCTTTAACATCAGCTGTGAGCCACATAGGTTTTAATTTTAGCCTCTTAAACCTATTACCCATTGGAATATATTTTTCAGTGTGCTTTAGTAGTATAGACTTGAAACATTCCCATTTCTGTTCGGTGTTCTTTGAGGACAGTATTGTCTCCCAGTCCAAGTCACAGGGAGCCACCCTTAATAATGGAAAATGTGCTCTCTTAAAATTAAATGTTTTTATCTTTCCTGTTTTTGCTTCCTGTTTACAGCTTACATTAAATGAAATTTGGTCACTGCTACCCAGATTCCCTTTTATTTGCACATTCGTTATAAGCTCTGCATTGTTAGAAAGATCTAGGTCCAGCAGAGTATCATTTCTAGTTGGGGCTCACTATAAACTGTACCATAATATTATCCTGTATTAAATTCACAAATTTCCTCCCTTTTGCTCTTCCTGTAGTGCCATTACTCCAGTCAATGTCAGGGTAGTTGAAATCTCCCATGAATGAAACACTTCCACATTTAGTTGCTTTTTCTATCCGTGCTTGTAGTTGGTTCCCTATTTCTTCCTTAGCACTGGGGGGCCTATTACAGACTGCAATCATTCATTTGTGTGTTATTCAACCCCACATTCAACTCTACCCATAATGCCTCAACCTTATCGCTTGTTCCATCAGCAATTTCTTCTTTCACATTTACTTTCAGATCACTTCTCACATACAGGCAGACACCACCACCTTTTTGCTTGACTGTCTTTATGAAAGAGAGTATACCTATGAATATTGACAGCCCATTCATGTGAAGAACAAAGCCAAGATACAGCAATGCCAACTAAGTCATAATGCTCCTGACTCATTAAGGCTTCCAACTCCCCTATCTTTTTTGCCAAATTTCTAATATTGGTGAGCAGGCTCTTTAAAACATTGCTGCATTTACCAGCACTGTTTGCCAAGTCCCTTTGTTTTTCAGTACAGATAGTACTGTGCAATCCAATGTTTGTTTGTAAGCATGTAGATGCTAATAAAACGGCAGCTACAGGAATGGTTTCATGGTTGTGTAGGTATGCTTTGGATGTAGCCCATTCTTCCTTAATGTTCAGGAACTTCCTAATAGCCCAGCATGTTTCAAATAGCTGTGACCTGTGTCGGTATATAATTTAGGATTTCAATTGTAGTTTATTAAAAAAAAATAACCTTGACCTAGTGAAGAATTCTGCATTTATCAAAGGTATTGCTTGTCTACCTTTCCACTCTAGAGTGATGGTGGCTTCATTAAGTATGGATTAGGAAAAGTTGGATGAAGCTATTTGAAAAGCAGGAATCCTGTTATGAAAAATATATATGACTGACAGCTCCTATCTTCACCAGTAATAGGTAAAGTGAAATCTAATGCAGAGCTATAAGGTGAAGAAATAACAAGGGAACACCAAGCACATCTGGAAAGAATGGCTGAGAATGAATGTTATTCCTTGACCGTTTGCTTTCTTTTATTACATATATGGTGATTAAAGTATCACATGGTAAGGGCGTATTTTCCTGGCAGTTGCAATGTACTGGTGACAAAACAGAAGTGTCACATGGAAACTAGTTTTTGTACACTGATTCTGTTCACTTTTTTGTGAAAGTGGCATCATGTCTGTTCAGAAATACAGCCGAGGACATTTTAACGCATTAGTTGACCCAAATGTGACCCATCAGTTATATGGAGAGGTGATGTCTGGTGAGTTTTTAGTAAGACCATTAGTCACCTGTTACCTGAAACACAGTAAAATTGAATTAGATGCTAGTTTTAGAAAGGTACTAAATCTGCTATGTGTGACTGGATAGCATCTGAACAGCATTTGCTGATATCATCTGAACGGCATACTATGACATAATAGAATTCTTCTACTAGTGTTGCCCAACTGCCTGAAAACCAGGCAGGAAAAGTGCTAGATGTTCTTGATGGCTGAAAGATGACTACTTCTTTGTATTTGCCTTTTGAAAGGTTTTCGTTGGTAGCTTGAAAAAAGACTAAAAAGTACAAGATTAAACAAAAAATGTAACCCAGATTTACCCCAAACTAAATATTGAATATAGAGATAAAATATCATAAGATGTGGACAATACAGGAGGATGACAAAGGCATTGCTAGGTCAAAACCCTATGTCTAAGACAAAGGACTTTTGTTGATCTGATTTATAGACTCTGGTAAATTTTCAGTTACAGAAGGTTGCAAATCCTGCTCCAGCTGTTAGAACAGCATGCATCTGTTGCTCCAGAAGAATTTTTTTATTAGGATTTTGGTAGGGCTTTGTACACAAAGACAACCATGTACCTATCTTTTTATAATTGGTAACGATATTTCTAGTTACCACTTTTGTAGAAACAATTCTAAACTTTTATTATATTTAGTGCATTTTATTTTAGGTTGTGTAAATTCGACTGGTAAGTTCCCATTCTGCTGTGGATGGCTCAAAAGTAAGCATACTTATAATCTTCATGTAAGGTCTTTTAAGTAAACCTTTCATAAAGAACTATGTGGATTGCCCTTGCAGACCTCTCTAAACATAATGGTTTCCTGGCCATAGGACTAATTTATTATCTTGCTGAACCAAACCTAGAACGAAAATAAAAGTTATCTGTAAACTAGTTTAGGCCAATGACCTAAGAATTGTGGCAAGAAAGTCAGCATCTGGTTTGACCCATTGTCTGTCTACTGTACTACTGACATAGTAAATTTATTTTCCTTTGCTAGATTTACTATAACAAGCAGTTGTGTAACCTTCAGAGCTGGCTAGGAATCTGTCAATATACAATGTTGAAAAGTCTGTGTCATCCTTCCATTTACATAGAAATCAAAGCAGAATGTGTGGAATCAATACCAGTAAAACACCTTTCAGACTGTCAAGAGGAGCACAGAAATTGCTAATGAAAGGTAAATGTATGCATTACACCATGTACAAGAGAGATAAGTAAATGGATATAACCTGGGAATTACACTCTAATTACAAAACTTTTCACTGCTGCAGGTAAAAACTTTTAGATGCAATGGTTGTTATAGCTCCTATGATTGTATGAAGGGTTACATTTATTATAATAGCTCCTGTGGGCCTAGAAGTCTAAAGCAATAGCTTTAATGGGGCCAGCACCAAGCCTCAAAACATCTGCAAGCTGCTATTTTGTTTCCCTCTTGGACATTTAATGGAAAATATACTATAGGGAAGAGGGGATGTAAGAGATCTAGAGGCAAAAACAATTTCTCCTTTCTCATCTGTGTGGTTAATGTGTGTGATTCTGCTTTAGATTTGCTTTAAGTGTCAATTCCCATTTTTAAAATGTTTTAATAAAATAATCAACTTTTTGTTATATTTCAATGTTGCTTATCTCTTGCAAGCACTCCATGTTTACAGGTGCTCCAGTGCTAATTGAAATGCATTTTTTCATGGTGGCATTTTTCAAAAGGCCACAATATTTGCCTATACCTGTGTAACATGTGTTAATATAGTTGATTTAGTCTCCATTGGAAGCCCATATAACGGTGTTACAATGCAGGAGAACATGTTGAAGGCCAGGGACAGAGTGCTGTAGAAAAAGGAAACACAAGTCTTTATTGCAAGACATCATCAAGCTCTTTCCCTATTCCTATCAAAATGTTCAATGCATATCTTTACTATTTTCAAAGTTTGGTTTTATTATGCATTCTAGAGCATTCAAAGCCAAATTTGGGCTTGAAGGACATAAATCTGTTTTTCCTTTAACTTGTGCTGCAAATTAATCTTCACCTTTGCAGCCCCAACTATTTTTCTTAAGGCCCCTAAATTCTAATCTCAGCTCTGCCTGTAAGCAATGTCAAAGCAGTCTGCACAATTCTGTCTTGATTGTGCTGTGTTCCTGGGATCCTGTATTCATTTCGATGTTTGCCCACACCAAGGACATAAACCTACAGTAGATAGAACAGCTTTACTCATGAAGAATGTAACATTTTTAAGTTCACACATGACCTCGGCGTCTGTTTTTTTTTTTTTTTGTTTTTTTGTTTTTTTCCATTAGATGGGTGCCACTTGGTATATTTCCGAGTGAAGGTTTGATAAATGCAAATGACAGTAAGGTGTATTATTCTTGTCAAATACTTCCAAGCTGCTTACTGTCACCCCCTGGCAGACTGGAATCTGATAACTTTTTATGTTACTGCAATTTCCTTTTGTCTTTTTGTGCTTTTTCATGTGGATAAATGTAGATACAGATATAAAAGAATTCCATTTCTGTACCATACTGTCATGAACACCCTCTCAGCCCGCACTTTCTAGCACGCTCAGCAACAGTCCATGCACCAGCAGGCTGAAGAAGGGCCGTTCCGGGACAAGGTTAACAACTCTGTTAGCCCTTGTCACACACATCATCACAGGTAGACTGCAACCATGTGCTTAGACGGAAGCACGCACCGTTACCCTTGACAACCGCAGTTGTGCTTCTGCTTCTTTAGTATCACCCGCTGCCGATCCAGAGAGAGATGTCTCAGAAATCACAACATTTATAGTAGCGTTTTAGGTTAGCAAGTTACACTATTTCTACTTAGAGCATTTAGAGATTCAGCTTACACTTTTTACACTGTTTATTAAGTAAAAACATACAAAAACTTTGCATAAACAAATTATAGAAAATTAAAGACTAATCTAAGAACAACAACAGATCAATAGCAGAACTATAGCAACAGCAAAAAAATAAAAGGGAAAACTGTGAAATAATACTTCAGAGTCCCTGGGCTCCCTGCAGTGCTCAATGTGTCAGTGCCGTTGTCCTTAGCAACAAGATGAAATCAGAGAGTGCTGTCTCTGCTAGGCTCACATGGCTTTTCCTATGCCAAGCACAGAGGTGGGACTAATGGGACCATCCAATGATAGCAGGGTGGGGGCTGTCTGAGGGGCTATGTCCACATGGATTATGATGCTCTGTGCACACTTCCCAAAATGCCCTTGTTCTAGCTATTTGTAATTTCACAAGCACAGGTTTTATGAACTGGCAACCCCCAGAATAAAAATCATCACAAAAAAAGGGGTTCACAGAGACCAAACTAGGCATGTCTGTGAGTTTTGGTTCACCAGGACAGGTTACATATGGTTTCCAGGCTTTCCTGAGGCCTAGGAGGCCACTCTGCTAGCCTTATCTGAGTTTTATGACCCCTGGAGACACAAAACTCCAATATTTACAATGGGTGTGCTAAACTAGAGGTGCTGGAAGGATGGTGCTTGTCAGATCAAGGAATATCTGATGAGAGGAAATTTTTGACCCTGGTCTGTTAAAGAGGTGATTTCCAGCAAAGATATTTAAAAAAAAGACCATGTGTTATATTTAAAGGGAAAATCAAGACTTAATATTTTCCGCAATATTACACTTACTGCCCCAAAAAAAAAAAGTCTACATAATGAAAGAAATGTATGGTAACCTAAACTGTTATCCTAGTCTTTCTCAACTTTTAACATTGTGGAACTAGTATTAACTTTCAGATCTTGGGGAACCCCTGCTATAATTACTATACCCACAGGTGGTGTGTGGGAGAAATGCCTTTTACCTTGCTACCTGGTGGGTATATTATCAGCCTTACAGATAACCAAAAAGATCATTGGTGTCACTGACCTGAGAGGACCAAATTGCTCATGTCAAACGTAATGCCTAGCCACCTCTGGAGGAAACCTAGTGTTCCACTTAACTCTGGTTGAGAAACACTGGACTAGAGGATTCTCTTCCACCCAGAAAATATTCGAATTGTTTTACTGTTTGAATTGTTTTTTTGTTTTGCTCTGCCCATACAATGTAAAGCAACATGTTAACTTATTCCCTTTCTTCCCAATAGTACACCCTTTTCACTGTCCTACCTGTCACTGTTTTTAGCTGTCAGGAGTGAATAAAATATCCAGCACCTCCTGGTACTCATGAGCATGTCATTTAAATTAGATCAGATATATAGAACTTAGAATCAGATATATTACATTCATGATACATGTATGCATAATATGTAGTGTGTAAGTAACATTTGTGGTTATGAGGTGTGTTGGAAAATGGAATGGTGACCCAGGAACCTGCATTTCTGAACCCAAAAATAAGTGTCACTTGCCTGGCTGTGCAGTGTGGCAAACTGTAATTTAAAATATTTGCTGTACAGTATTACAAATTCCTTGGCAGGTAAAATTGTAATATACGTTGTTTTGAAACTGTATTTCCCTAAGCAACTACCAAACAGCCAAAAGCAAACTTAAACTACAGTATTAGCTATGTGTAAATTTTGTCACTGTGTGGCAACATGCAGAGACATGGTAGTGATTGAAAAACAATAAATGCTCTGCAATATCGATTGGTAGAATAAACACCATATGATTTAGGCTGCCTAGGCTGGGACCTTAATAACAGGGATATTTTACTAAAAATAAGATCATTTAGTATTGCTGACAAATAATTTAATATGCATGTTAAGGTACCCAAAACATACAACAGTCACTGGGCTCAAGTCCTTCAGCCAAGTACTCTCAAGCAGCCAATAATAGGAAAATACAGGTTAGAAAACCGTTTGCAATCACGGCCTACTTTGTAAATCATTATTTGTGTATTTAGCTAAAGCAAATGCAAAAAATTGTAAATGAAAAAACCTTGACTCAGAACTCTAAAATTTTTGTTTATCCAAAAAAAAAATACATAATTTACTACCTATCCCCAGTGTAACCAGAATTTTTTTAAAAAAACTTTTGCATGAAGCTTATCTTTAGGCATACAAGGCAGATTGGGGTGAAATCATGGATCACACAGATGTGAATGGAACAACTAGCATTGCATTTTCTCTTTTTTTTCCATAGGGGAATCCTTGGAATAACGTTTTAGGTCCTAAAGAATCCCTGCTATAACTAATATACCTACAGCTCACGGTACATTAGTGTGGTGGTCGGTGGGAAAAATACACAATTACAACCTTACAGATAGCAAAAGAGATCATTGGTGTCACCTATACTAACCTGAGAAGTGCAACCTCTGGAGGAACAACAGGGTACCAGGGAACCCTGGCTGAGAAACTCTGGCCTAAAAGATCCACAGACCGCAAGCTGAGTAATTGACCATCTAAGGCCAAATACTAAACTCTATTATATACAAATAGTTTTTGTGGTTAAATTTGTATTTGTCTGAGGATATATCATTAACATAAAATAAATGCACTTTAGCAAGTAAACCTCAAAACACTTTTCTTCCTGGATACGCCCAATAAATACACAATCTCCAAAACTAACACCATCTATTTACTGATGGAGATGTTGTAAATTTCTATCTAATGTAATTGCAAACCATTTATTGCAGTAACTTATTTCATTAAACTGCATAAATGTACATTAGTGAACTAAAAGATTTATGTTTTGATATTAAGCACCAAGAAATTTTTAAATTGTAAGTATAAATCGGGTAATGAACCTTACTGAGAGCTCTGAAAGCATGGCAGATAAGAATGTGGACTCAACTGAAACCATTTCATTTAAAGGATAGGAATTGGGAGAAGTGCAATTACAAACTTGAGCTGGAAGATTCTTGGGAATATTTTTGAATCTGATAAATACAGAAATGTATACCAGTCACTAAATAGGTGTACTCATTTCATTCAGATTACTGTGCCTTCTTACTATATAAGAAAATTGTTTCATTTTATTCAAACACTATTCAAATTGAATAGTGCAAAAGGTTTCATGAGAAAAATAAACCATTTATACTAAACCTGGATGTACTACATACATAAACCCAAGCAGCCTCCAGACACGAAGGCTTAGGGCGGGCTAATGGATGGTGACAACTGTTCCTGGAGGATTGGCACTGCTGCAAAGCTCTTTTGTCAGTTTGAGAATGTAGGAGAGCAACTGGGAGACAAGGCTTTGTTATCCCATAATAAGGTGCCTGGACAAGGACCTACCATTAAGGTCATCAGACAATATTTTAAAAACCAATCGAACTTTTGTAATTTATTACCTGCCTGGGTCTCCTGTGGTCTGACCTGCCTCCCCCTTCTTTCGTAAAACAGCTCCCTGAGCGCTACTGTTGGAGCACTGTTCAGATGCAGCTTGTCAGACTGTTGGTAAGCAGACTTTGTTCCGTCAGACCGGGGTATTAAAATAGAGTGCTGTACTAGGATCCAATGGGGATCTACCATATTTAGCAGCACAACACACAGGTGACACAGAATTGTCAGGGATTGTAGTAGCTTGCTCAGCAACACAATCCTTTTGTTGCATATCTTTTAGATTACGTTTTAGTTTTACTGCAATAAAATGCATATATTTCTAGTACCATGAATGGTTCCATTTTTTTCTTCCCACAGGTGGTGGTGGCAACATTGCTGTGTTTTTTTGTTGGTTGTTAGATGCCACGTTCACCATCCAAGAACTGCTTGGCACACCAACTATTTCCATAGGTGCTTGTCGCCTATTACAAAAGCTTTTTTAGGCTTGCACAAGCAAACTAAAGGGGTAAAAAGTTCAAGAATTATAAATGGGAATACACTACTTCAAGGCCACATTTTCTCCTATTGTTGGTTTGGTAAATTAGGAACCTAAAAAATTTTGCTATTTTTGAGGGCCTCATTAGGGAAATCAGGTAGGGTTTTTTTTAGATGGCTGGTGGTGGTAGCAAGAGCAGTACCCAAAACCTAAACTAGAAGGGCTTGTCATCTCTTAGCAAGTATTTCAAAATTGAAATGTAAACACAAAAGTGAAAAAATCCAAAAGCTTTGCTTGGTTTTTGCAGCCTGAAAAAAAACCTAGTGATTACCACCTGTTGCCATTCCTAGAGACCTAATGGTTACGAGTAGGTGCCTGGCAGCGATAAAGGGCTGGGAGTAAGCAATGCCCTCAGGTTTGTCTATCAATACTAATATAAAATTACTGTGATTTACTTTGTGTCTGGCCTCCATAGGAAGAGCAATGCTAGTGAATTCCCTTGTCATTAATTTGACTCTTTCCAAAGAGTTTATTGCACTAGCTAATTGGGAAAATCACTAAATTGCAACTGCTACTTGACAGACCTTAAACTCACAGAAGGTGAATTATTAATAAGAAATCCACCACACAACTGGAAATTACTGTATCATAGCCTTTCTGTACTCCATGGATGGATAACACAGATTCAGGCTTCTATTACAGTTTCTTAGGATTTTGTACAAGCAGAAACTTAGAAATAGTGTGCCTCCCTCCAAAGGAAATGAACACAACAACTAATGCAATCTAAATCCAAAATAAATATTAGAGCTGGAGTGTGATATACGTTAAAGTAAAGTTAGTGAGCTTGTTAATATTAGCAGACTTTTGCCTAGAATTAGAATCTGTAAAATGTGTTCTATTAAAATCTGCTGCTTTCTTCATGCTTTCCTGCATTATAAGTAAATAAGGCAAAGGCCAGTATTCAGGTTTTCAGGATTGTCTTCATAATTAAGGTTTTGGTAACTCTAAAGAAGAGTGTACAATGAGATTGTAAAGCTTGACTAGTCCCTGGTATTAAAACTGAGGGAAATTAAAAACTGTTTGCTAGGAGTAGAAATCTCCCAAAGGACACCAACTTCCAATGTTCTGGCAAAGCCCAGCAGACTGAATTTTAAACAAAAGGCACTGTAGTGCCAATACACACACAACTTGATCATAGGTTGGGGTTAATTAGAAAGTCGATTTGCTAGTGGGTCTAATTCCGTCCAAATTTTCATGAAAAAAGCTGTACAATTTTTTGCATGGAAATTTATTTTTCAATGTAGGCTATAATTCTTAGGCATAACTCACGGATATTTAATACATTTAATAATAAACTTTAAGTAACAAAACACAAAAAAAATAAAAAATAAAATATTTAAACATGTAATATAACTGTACAGTAGCAATATTTTATATAATATATTAAATGAATATTTCTTTGTATTGGACTCAAAACAGCTATTTTGTATTGAATCCAATACAAAATTATTTGAATTACCCGCCGATCCACCCGCACCCGCCGATCCACCCGCACCAACTGGGAAACCCAGGGGATCGTTGCTGCATTCGTCGGCTGGGGATCGAGGAGGAAGGACGTGTCCCCAGGACCTGCGGGGACCAGTAGGATGACGGGATGACAACAGAGCAAGGTAAGTGGGTTTTTATAAATTTAAAAGCTACCCTGAGTGTGACTCTGGAATACCGGCATTCCTGGAATACCGGCATAATGCCTGGAAAATTCACCCCGAGTCACACTCAGAAATACTGCTAGGGGGTTAAAGTGTACCTAAACTAAAAGGGTAGTCAACACTTTTATTTAAAGTAAAAAAATGTGTTTGTTAGTGTTTTTTTTAAATGCAACACCCTTCTTGAAAAAAAAAAAAAACTTTTTGGAGAATGTGAATTGCAGCTAGTGTTATCAAAATGTAGTCTCCTTTGCAAAGGCTTGTTACTATTAACACCATGCTACAAAGGTGGTTTTGCAGAGGTACAAATCACTAATTCCAGAGATTGACAGATATTTCTATCTCAATAGAGCAGAACAGCTCAGTGCATGCTATTGAATAGATTTTCCTCTTATTCTTATTACTTGTAATTACTTAATTATACATTGTAATTGTTTTTTATTTATTTTATCACATGCTCATCCATTCATAACCATGATAATTATGTTAAATCTTATCCAAAAAAATCTTATTATTTTGATTGTTTTCATTTCAAATTCTAATATATGTTAATGAATTTATAGATTAACGTGTAAAGGATATTTGTAGAAGTATATTTCAATGCAATGCCAAAGTTTTCTGCTTGTAGTACTCACAAGAGATATTTACTATTACCCCCCCACCACCACCACCACCCCTTTTCCTATTAGATACATATATATATATATATATAGTTTGTCCCATATCAGCTTCGACAAATACAAGGTTTCACTAAAACTTGTTGCATGCTACGCAGCATTGCCACCAGCTTGGAAGTATCTTCAATGCATTTCCATGTTTTTTCTTAACCAGTATTTATAATGCGCCAATAAATTACAAAGCGCTGCTTACTTCACAAGCCTGTATAAGTACAAACAATGGCACCAGTGAAAGAGAGGTCCCTGCCCAACAGTGATGAAATATTTTGCCATGAGGACACCACTGGAGAAGGTTCACTGGTCTTCTCCAAGAATTTTTCCAAGGCCTGTGTTCAGCTTGCAGGGACATGGAATGTTCCTTCCAACAAATAGTTGCTTACAAGCTATATTTTCCTAAAAGGTTTGAGAGTGCAATTTATAGACCCCTTTCATAAAAATATTTGTTTTTAATGCACAAGTTTGCATTAGATTAATTTAGTAACTAGCAAGGTAAGTCACACAAATAGGCAGGGTCTATTGTGAAAATGGTTTAATTGGCTGCTTGCCCCCAGTTCAAAAAATTCCAGTTTCCTTTATTCTCTTTCAGAGTTTAAAATTTTGTTTACAAGCCTATACCCTATAGGCTGGTAACGTATCAATGAATGTCATATAATCCTCTCACTATGTTTTGGTGAATAATAAGAATATAGACAACGACATAAAAATGCAGAGATAAACCATTACTTCTATTTACTTTCAAAAAAAGATATTGCTTGGTTTGCATTAAACAGTGCAAAGACTGGACTTATTTATTTATGGACTTGGTTTATTTTAACCATATAGTCAGTTTGGGTATCATTATATTAACCAAATTTAGCACATTTGGGAATCAAAAATGTACTTAATACAGTGTGTATGTATGTATGTGTGTAATATATATATATATATATATATATATATATATATTTACTGTGTGTATATATCAATCATCCAAATACTTATCAAGGCAGAAAATCAGTACTGTGTATTGCAGTAAGCATTATAATGATGGCACAACTAGGGTATTATAAATGTTCTTATGTCCCATTAGGAGCTGAGAATATATTCATGATTGTTATATAACACAAGCTACATCTGGATTAGGTATTAGGCCTTGTACTTCAATGTTTAAAGAGCCATCTTTCATGGAAACCGTGAAATTAAATCCATTTCAAATTATCACATTTTTACTTTACTACTCTCATGGGATAACCCTCAAATGGCCTTATGGCATACATTCAGAATTCACTTCAATTAATCTCCCAGACTACACTTACTTTGTGTATGCCTATGGTGTGAACGGAGTCTAAAGAATCTGAGTGCATGTATATTTTTAAATACCATAACAGAGAGTACTTGGTGAACTCGGCCCCCATGGAAAGAAATGCAAGGTAAACAGGATACCCCACATATGTAGCTTCTTAGGCAGGTTATAAAGGAAATCCAGGTCTTTCATAGCCAGGGATTCTTTGCATGCATATCTGTAAATACAACAGCAGCTGGTCAGTTGAGAAAGTTCCTTTGCATACTTTAAGTGTGAAAAACTGAATGTCTTTCTTTAAAATCTAGCGAATCCGGGAGCCCAGGTGGCACAAGAATCTCTTAAAAAAACTGAATCAGGTAGAAGGTCCCCGATCAGATCTCGCTAGTAGGAAACGTTCTAAGTGTTACTTATCTAGAAGATCCAGGTCAACCATAATGAATCCAAGATGGATGTCTAGGGCCCCAGCTACAGCCTTTATTATCCTAAAGTAAATAAATAAATGGAAAATGCAAGTGGTAAAATTTTTCACAAGAGATGATGTAGTTGGGTTGGTGTCTAGAGGGGTATCTATTCCAGACAGTGCAAATGTGGCAGCTTCTCTTTTTCTGCTCCACCTAATGCAGTCCATATTATTATTTCTTGTAGAGATGAGGGAACCAAAGTTCCTACTTTGCTTTCAAGAGCTATTATCAAAAGATGAGAATTTCATCAGACTTTTCAGCTCAACAAAATATATTTCCATTATTTTTATGTGCAATCACCATATTTTCTGCCTATTTAGCTAATAAAACCTTCCTTGTTTAAGCAACCAAAAGCTTAGTGGGCGCCATCATTGGGGATATGATGTCAGCAGCCCCAGCTATGGCACTTCTCTTGCTTAAAAGATCATGTAAGGAGGTTGAGAAGTGGGCCAGCACAGAGAATATTTAGAAACTCCATGAAGCGAGCTATGTTGTGCAAGGAAAGAAGACTATGCTAATATTAATCTTCAAGGTCTTTTAAATCCATCTCTGTTCCCTGGTATAACCCAATGGGTTACGTTCTTCAGGAATTGGCCAGGCTAAATATTTCTAACTCATAAAACCCTTCTTGGCACAGACAATTGAGTTGCCCAACAGTAGCAGGCTTAAGGGAATTAACACAGTGGATTTATTAAATATATTCATACCACCAAATGTTAAGAAATATTTTTTCTAGTCTAAGTTGTCTTCTATACCTTCAGAAATGAAGCTGAACCATTCTTTTATGGATACCACACTAGGAGGTTAATATAATAGATAAGCACTAAAGTGCATAGGGCCCTGTGGCTATCAACATCTGTGGACATGGTTGTTTCAGCGTTTCTCGGTAACACTGATCTGTTGGGGCATATTATTAAAATCCAGGCGTGTGAAAAGGGCACAATTCTGCTGGCAAGTAAGCTGAGACATGGTTTTTCTTAACAGCTGCTAAGTCATACAGTGCCCTTGGCTGGTTTAGGTAGAACAGGAATAGAAATAAAGAATGAGTGTCACAATTTTACAAATATCAGAAATACTTCGCTTTATAAAAAGATATCTAGATTAATCATGCTGTATTGAATGTTGCAGTAACATGCTATTTTATTTGTTGACTTGATGATTACAGGTCTCAGAAAGTAACGATTTACTTGTCTTTCATATTTCCTCTCTGTGTTTAAAGTCCTGAGTCCAACTAAGTGTTTACAATGGGGCAATTTGCAAACACTGTTCAACTATTTTTGTTTCTCACTTGACAGTTGGCATTTACACAAAGAAAAGTCTTTGCAAACAACAAATTAATAAACTTTCATGCAATGTCTTCCAGCAGGGAAATGCTCGCCGCTTTGAGAGGAGAGATTGACTTTGCTCTGTATACGTTTTGAAGACTTTTTCAGTTTCATGCAGCTCAGTATGCTGTATATTTACTATGAATAGCTCAACTTTCAGCATAGCTAGATTTGGGTCAAGAGAATGGACCAGTTCAGTGTTTTAGCTTCAGATAATGTGGTAACAATTAAAACCAATTAGACTATTTTTTTTTGTTGCTAATACAAAAAGTGAGGAAAAATCCAAAATTTGACAAAACTTTACACCATGTTGCCATAGTCGGCATCCATACTTTTAAGGAATTCTTGGATATGGCAATGATTTAATTCCTTGGCCCTTATGACATTCACATCATTGATGACATTTTGCATGACATCATATATTTTTAAAGCTTTTGCACATAAATTTTCTTGATGTACTATGCAATGATACGTCATAAAAAGTGAATTTCCAGCAGCAATTGCTTCCTCTTCTAGTCATTCCTCTTTTACTCACCATCACTGGGGCACCATCAGTAACTTTACCAGATATAATCACAATGGACAGAGACAATTGCTTTAACATACTTTTTACAGCTTCATTTAAATCCCTGGGTTTAGTTGTCTTTTAATGGCACTAAAGAGGCCATTTCTTTAGTGACATTATATTCATCATCAATACCCATTGCTTTTTTGTAAGACGAAAGGTGCCCGAAACTCAAATCTTGGTAATCCTCCAGAGTCCAGACATTGCCCCCCCCCCCCCACCCACAGATACTGTGCCAGACACTTCCCCCAGAGAGCACTCCATACAGAGGTATGTGAGGAAAAGAGAGTGTAACTAAAGCTTTTATGAGGGCCTTAGAGTTGTATCTCTCCGTTGGACAATCTGTCGAAAAAAGGTGCTGGAACTGTTCTGGTGGGTTCAATGAGAAAAAAAAGCCCTGTCAATTCCTCTAATAAAAATGGCATGTTGTGCCGTATCTGTAGCATCATTGCTGTCATCTATTGCCAAAGCATAATATTTACAATTAGCAGCTTAACTTTTCAAACATCTTTCAACATATTTTGCAGTTTCTTCTGTTTGCCTAGCTATAGTCTGGTGAGACAAACTGATTTTTGAAATATCGCCTTTTTTTACGGCAAATTATATCTGCCACACTTTCCCATCCATTGCTTAAAAAAAATTCTAACATCACTAAATGGTTTTGATTTTGTTGCTATTAAATATGCTAGCACATAACTAGCTTTCTAGATTCTGTCTGAGTAGTAACTTTTTTGTGTTCCATTTTCTTTTGAGATGTTATGGAAGCCATACTAGAAAAAAATAGGGACTACGGTTATTATTCTGATTATAAAGCATGGCAATGAGCAATCTAACATGAAATGCTCTTTTCTCTTTTGCAGGTTGATAGGTTGTAGTACTGTAGGTTGTTAACTGCTGTGTTTCTGCTATTGGTAGCCCCACACCTCACATTGACAAATGCACTATAAAAAAATAAGGATTGTGTTTAGCATTATTTTGCCAATTGTAAAGGGTAGCAGATGATGCATGAGGTGGTGATGAGAAACCACCTTTTAGTAGATAAAAACGTCTTCTGCTCTGCTTTCTGCTCTTGTAAGCCGCACACAAGTGAATATGAAGACGTACATGTGCACAAATAGCAAGATTGTACATGCACAGGAGCAGGCGTATGTATGACGATGTTCCCACAAATTACCAAAAATTTAATCTGCATAATGTAATCGTAGGAATTTGCTCCAGACTGAATTTGTAGCCATACTGAGCTGCATGTGGGCTGTGGGTTGGACACCCCTGGTTTAGACTAAGGGGAATCAAATAATACCAAATATGTCAAGCTTTAAAATTGCATACTTTGGTGAAACAGCAACATTTTGCAAAACTGAAATAAGCAACATTTTAAAAATCTTCACAGCCCATCAATTTAGGGTTAAAGAGGAACTAAAGTCAAAAACTAGTCTTTAAATTATTAATCTATTCTTACTTGCACTAAAATGTCAGTCTTTCCTGGTGACACTGGCTGGGTTAGCTTGTATGCATGAAAAATAAAATGATTTATGAATTGTTTAGAAGTGGCCAACTTGTGACTGTCAAGTTTAGGTTTTCTTGCTCTCCTGACCTTCCCCTTAACCCACTCCCCTCCCTCACTAGCTGGAGCCCTCTGTACCGAGAGTTTACAAGCTGAAAAGAAGCAGCTGCAGACTGAGCAGTCGCACTTGAGTGACGAGAGTCCCAGGCAAGGAAAAAAAAATATTCTGCATATTTAGGGCATTGGGCGTGGATTATAAACACTCCCACCAAGGAAGGCATTTCCCAAATTTCACTTTATTGCCTAGGCAGTGAAAAGACCCGGGGGGTGTGGCCAGGACTCGTTTTTCATGTTTAAGGTCAAGGCAAGCTGAAAAAAAAAGTATTCAGATTAATATAATTTGGGTTTATGTTATCCATAAACCAAAGTTGATTTTGTGATTATAAGTACGCTTTAACTATAAAAAAAATTGGCTCCAAAATCAGTGCATGAGCCCTGATACCAATATGCATTAACTATTCAAATATGGCCTTAGTGGGTATATATATGCTGTGAATGCTTGGGGTGGATGCCTTTCTTACAAGATTTTATTATATTGTTTTCCACTTTATTACTATCTCAAGGGGACTGACACATTTGTGTGTGTATGTGTGTGTGTGTGTGTGTGTGTGTGTGTGTGTGTGTGTGTGTGTGTGTATATGTATGTATACTCATAACCTCATAACCTCATCACACGCACGGTTACAAGACTTCTCTAGAGCTGCCCCGACTCTCTGGAATGGTCTTCCTCGTCCTATTCGGCTTGCTCTTCCTCGTCCTATTCGGCTTGCTCCTACTTTCTGCTCATTTAAAAGAGCGCTCAAAACCCATTTTTTCAAACTTGCCTACCCGTCTTCTTCTGTCAATTGAAACTACCACCACACACCACCACTACATATTTCCCATCCTATTGTGTGTGAAATTCCCTCACCTACTAGATTGTAAGCTCTTCGGGGCAGGGTCCTCTCCTCCAGTATCACTGTCGGTATTAGTCTGTCATTTGCAATCCCTATTTATTGTACAGCGCTGCGTAATATGTTGCCGCTATATAAATCCTGTTTAATAATGAAAATATATATATATATATATATATATATATATATATATATTAGAATCCAATGTTTGTTTTACAAATTAATCTAAATCTCTGTACCACAATATGCAAGTCCTAATGCCCCTAACCTTCTCTAACCCAAAGCAGTTAATTTGAATCTGTCACAGTTAAAGAGAATCTGTCGCCAAGCAAAGAGCACTTGAAGAATTGAATTAGGTAATCCGAACTGTTCCTGCCAGGTCTGTCGATTCTCCATAATTAATAAAAAGTGATATAGATTTTGTATTTTCTGAGCAAAACCATTTTAAATCAACATTGTCCAGGCAGGATTGTACACAGCTCTATAGAGCTTCTGTGCACTTTCGTACCAAAATTTCTGAAATTTAAGTGGACTACACCAAAACCAATGACTTTTACCAATCTAATAAAATGGTACCACAAATATAAAATGCAAAAACAACTTTAGTCAATGGGTACAAGATTGGTCACCCCGCAGGAAGACTGAACTGAAGTTTCATGTTTTTTTGCTTCAGTTGAATTGAGACAATATCTGCCTATTCAGGTCCCCCTCATATTTGCAATTGTAATTCAACATGGTAAGCTACTCCCAGGTGCAAAGCAAGCTGCTGCAAACCACACTGCAGTGCAGTTTAATGCTTTTGTGTTGTATTTTCAGTTGTGGTGTGGTTCTTCCTCCAGATAAAGAAAAGCAATCCAATGGCTAGAAGCAACATGACACCTCAAGGAACCTTCCCGCAACCACTTACAAAAAATTGGTTCCCAAATAATCTTGTTTGGTTGAATAGGGCAGTTGGGAGTGTGGTTGAGCCTGTGGTACGGTGTTGCAATAAACCACAAGCCTCATATAGGCCTACAGGTGTCGGAATTGGAAAACCTTGGAAATCACTGCCTAGGCCTTGCCCTATCCTAAAAATTACTACTAAATTTTCTATCAGTCACTTCTATAAAAAGTTGCTGGTATGATTATGTATTTCATCAATACCAATAATAAATTGTCAGTCTGTAAATCATAATTTATCCTATATTTGGCTAAAGTATAGTTACGAAGAAAAAAAATGCAGACATTACTAATCATGTTTTCAGACCGTTCTGGGTTCAGTGACACTTGTTTATAAATGTAGTAGATGGGTTGAATGAGAATGAGAAGGCTGTGGTCTACCCTAATGAATTTGCATGGAATTCCACATCAAATAAACCAGTGAGCAGAGTTTTTTTTTTTTTTATTATGAATGAGTGATGATTCTGAACCAATCTCGCACACGTCACTCCTCAGATCTTTGTTGCTGCTCTTTATCAAAGAACAGCTCCAAAAGCAGAGAAAACATTAGAAGCAAAAATGTTGGGGCTATTTCATATTTCAAATTTGAATTTAAAATGGAAATCAAAGCACAGAATAAAGACATGGTGCAGTTCAAAAATCACTGATACATGCATTAAAAACATTTAATATAAAGTATTTTCTAAAACTAGGTCATTAAATCCTGCTGTTATGCTTTTCCATTTCTAGAAGTTTGTTTTATAAGTTTTAGCCAAGGAAGAGGGATTGCTGCGGAATCACAATATAACTTGGGACCTAATCACTCAGTAGGCATGACAGAAGGAAGAGCAATGCAGTCAGCCTCTATAGGCAAGGAGAGCTTGAGAGATGCTGATATCACTGATGGTTCTGCAGTAAGACACATTAGGAATAGAGATTGCTACAAAATAATTAAATATTGTCTAGATTTCTACTTTAAAGCTGAGCTGAAAACTGGAAATAAGCAGGTATTGTCCAAAACACAAGAGGCATATACATTGCCTGGCCAAAAAGTCACGCGCTAATATTTTTTTTTATCCTTGTTTGCATATGTTTATGCATTTTCACAGAAATTATTTCTGTTCAGAGTTGCTTTTTCTCATGTTCCCTGATTTACTCTTTCACAATTCAAGCCACATGAATCCCGGCATTGTCATCTTGGAATATGCCTGTGCCATCTGGAAAAAAAATCCATTGATGGAAAAACCTGGTAGTTCTGTGTATGTATATATATGTGTGTATGTATGTATGTATGTGTATGTATATGCGCATATATATATATATATATATATATATATTTAGCTGATGTAATTTTCTGAGCACAATATTGCTAAACCTAGACCTAACCAACTTAAAAGTGGACCAATCATCACAATTTATACTTTTTACTTGTATAAGTATGTAATGAATCCCAGGGGGCTTTGGGCTGCTCCTTCTGCGCATGCCCAAGATAAATAATTTTCAGTCATGTGTTTTTGTTTTTTTACAAATACAACAGCATGTGTCACCTTATCTTGCTCAGTGCATAAGTGGCAAAAGACACAAGAAATAATAAAATGGTGCCCCCCCCGGCACTTTATCCACCCAAGCAAATAACCAGCATGATGATTAGGGATTATATGGGAGACGGCTCCATTGGGATCTGCATAAACAAAGGGGTCACCTTAGTTCTCATCTTGAGTTGCCTAAAGGAGAACCCCCCCCCCCCCATCCACAGGCTTGGACTTTTTTTGTCAGGCAGTATATATTACTTGAATTTTAGTGTGCTTAGTATTATTTTCTCATCTGTGCAGTAATCCAGATCAGTGTAAAACCCGTTTTTGTACAGGAGTTTCCTGTAATCCAAACCAGTCCCTGCTGCTCTCCCTTCCTGTGAAGGTGGACTGGTATTGTGTTCCCACACCTGTAAATTGTATTTAAAATTAGGATAATTGTCACAAAGCAGTAAAAATGTGTACTTTTTTTTTTGTATTACCCAATTTCTATTGATAAGGAACAATTGGTACAAAAATTAATTTGCAAACTTGCTAAAAAAATATATAAGGAAATAACTAACCTACTATGATTTCTTTGGGTTATGTGTGCAAGCCAGAGTAGTCAATGAAAACCCAAAGAATGAGGATAGGGCTGCCAACAATGAATGGAACTATGGACAGAGTGTAAAACAACAAACAAATGAAATTTGGGTATGAATGTCTATCCATAAAAAGCTCCCCAAATGACTGTGCATGTGAATAATTAGTGAATAAAGTAAAGTAAATGTCAGATTCAGTGCTTTATAAATAAATCCCTATGTAATCCCTATGTAATTTGAAATATGTTTTGTTAATTGCTGCCCCCTTCATAATAATGATTTAACAGAAATAATAGTAATAATAAAAAAAGTTTTGTCTTTTCAAGTCCGTTTGCTGCTGTGCAATAATACTAGCACTACCCCTACACACATGTGGATTACCATAGTCAGGTGGCATTTATTCTGCATGACACCCTAGTGCAGGGGTCGGCAACCTGCGGCTCGCGAGCCACATGCGGCTCTTTAGATGTGAAGCTGCGGCTCTTTAATTCAGTCTGTCGGAAGCTATTCTATCCCTCAGCCTGGCTTTTCACCACACCCCTCCCCCGTGACACTCGAAAGCTTCCGACAGACTGAAGACAGTGAGGACCCGTGTCACGGGGGAGGGGTGTGGTGAAAAGCCAGGCTGAGAGATAGAATCGGTGCCTAAAGGTATCTATATTTCTACAATAAAATACAAAAGTGGGCAGTTTAGCAACAATGCATGGAAAATCAAAATGTTTGTACCTGTTTCACCATTACAGAATTCTGAGGAAAATGAAATGTCATCTAATGTTATCCAAACTTTCTAAAACCATGCAAAGCCATCGCTCCCATTGAATTTGTTTGCTCAATTGTTCGTTATTGAAGTACAAGTTAGTGTTGTAAGTAAATGTTTACTTGTTTTAATTTTTTACTTAAATAATAGGCAATTATCTAATAATGCCATATATATATTATCTAATTTGTTGTGAAAAACACTACTTATATATGAATAAATAGATATTTTTTCTTATGAATAAATAGATTAGTTTTTTTAATCAAAAAACTTTATTTATGCGAGTACTATTTATTGTTGGCAAGAAAAAAATTTGCGGCTCTTTAAAAACTTTGAAATTTTGTAAATTGTAATTTTTGGTTCTTTCGACTCAAAAGGTTGCTGACCCCTGACCTAGTGCATTAGGGTAACGCTCATCACAAAGATGATGGTTGCTGTGCTGATTGCTCAGGCTTGTCAACATACATGTGTTGTATGTTTAATCAAATGGTTTCTATCCATATCCTCATCCATCATATTATACAGAACTGGTTAAATCTGAATTATCTACCCATTCCCACCCAGCTTCTCAGAAATCATTACCTGTATCACAGAGGGTGGACAGGTACTCTGGATACCTCGGAATGTAGAGAGTTTAGGGAGTTGTCACACTCCTATGCTATGTTTTGTGTCTGCAGGAACACATTGCGTTCACAGCTGGAGAAATAACATGATGGCTGAAAGGTTTTTGGATTTTGTTCAGTAGAAAAAAGGAATAATTGGTATCCTTTTGCACAAAGAGTTTCCAATGAGGTGTCAAGTATCTGTGATAAAAGGCTCTTTTGATGGCTGAAAGTGCTAGTTATTGGTAAGTGGTTATTCCTTCTATGGCAAAGTCCATGACAAGGCACTACAAGTAATGCTAAATTTTGATACACACACCATAGCTTGGACCAAGTATGTCTAATGTATTCCCATGAATGTAAATAAATATATATATATATATATATATATATATATATATATATGTGTGTGTGTGTGTGTGTGTACAGATATATTGCCATATTGCAAAATAAAGAGGGGGGGGGGGTATGCAGCTTGATGCAGCACTAGCTGTTCATAGTTCCAGCTAAATAATTGATTGGTAATTATGAGAACATTATTACTAACTGCAATGCAATCATAACTCCAAGTTATCCATATTTTATAACACATAAAACAATTTCTATATGTGTACAATGGTTTATATATGAAAATGTGCTTGTATCTTGGCCTGCTCATGGCATAGCTGTACTGTAGTTCATAGAGGTTCTAAGGCTAGGCACACACATGCAATAATTTTCATTAGAAAATGAACATTTAATGACCAACGAATATTTTGAGCGATCGTATGGTGCACGATTCTTTACATGCTTTAACGATACGATGGTTCAAATATAATCCACCAATATCTGTGCACACACTATATACGATGGTTTGAACGATGCAGGAAGTGACGTGTACTAGAGAAAGTGTACCACAGAACAATCCAAGATGACTGAAAGACCATACGAACAATAGATAGTGAGCGATCATCGCCCAAACAGATCCGCCAGAACGGTCGTTCGTTTCTTGCCTGTTACAAAATATGTAGCGTATATACTTGAGTATAAACCTGAGAATTTTTGACCTGATATGCCATTAGAAATATCTTGGATTATAATTGGGTCACATAACTAAATGAAGTTAAATCCTCATGGCATTTTGTGCTATAGAAATTGTTTAATCTAAGCATGTTCCTGTTTGTTCAGGTATAAAAAAGCATGTCTGTTTATATTCAGATTTGTATATATGGTACAGCAAAAAAAAGCATAATATATTACACAAAAAGCCTGCCCTCTAGTTCTGTGTCTTGGCTTGTCTCAGAGAGTGAGGGATAGCATGGTTACTGCTCATTTTTTATAATGAACAATATCTTACTCATTCTGAAACATGTGGGCATCTCAGCACTTTATAATGGTTTTCTTTGTCCCATTCACTTTATTTTCTTATTATTCTACCCAACTAGTTTATTTTCCTGTCAAACTGCAGGCAAATTGCTAGACCCAAGTTAAGTCAGTAAGGTCACAGCCTGCCCTTGGATACCTTGGGGACATAGCAAGCAAATGTGATCTTCATGACTATGGCAGAGATCTTGAGGGCACTTTAATGTAGACTCTACTAGAATGAGAGCATCCATAAAACACTGCAGGGTGTTGTGCATGAAGTCTTATTTCTGGTTTTCCATAATGTTTCTATTGGCTTGATCACAAGGAGCATTCAGCAGTGACAAGAGGTGACCTTTTAATAGTCAAAAATAACCTTATTCCCATTGTAGACAGCTACACGGATATGTCAACTTGCTGTTAATTTTGGAAAAGATAAGAATATGCATTAATACAAACATCTGTGTGATAACCTGCATACAGTACAAAATCACAGGTTGCAGTAGGAGTACATGACTATACACTAAAATGGACCTATATTGATGATAATGGAATCCATAACAGGACTGGAACACAGAGGGGAAGGCAAATTAGGTTTACACTGAGAAAAACCTGTAGTTCTGCCTAAATATGAATCTTTCTTGTCAACAGAAACCATCTGACTATGAAACTAGTTATATAACAGGAAATAGAGAAGTATATTAATTTACTTGAAAAGTAAATACATCTTACCTGTCCATACTTTTACTGGACACCGAGGTCTTTTATATACAGGAAGTGTGACAAACAGGGACATCTTTGCAGGGACATCATTCTGCCTGAATTTTGTACCTAAAGCAATTGTACACAAGAATGATCAGCTCCCAACATCTGTGAACAGAAGAATGTCTGGGGAGCGAAATACAGGGAATATAAACACATCCGGGCAAACTGTTTAGGAAAAAAAATCTACATTTTTACCTTGGTCCATACAGATTTATAAAAAATGATGTCATCCAGGAATAAAGATGAGTGAAGTAGTAATGTCCACATTTTTTTTTTCTGCAATACTCCACCAAGCTAATGAGCGGCTTAGGTCAAATTTGCTAGAAATAGATTTTTTTTGTTAACAAAATTAATTAAAATAGGCCAAATGTGGGAATTCATTTACTAGAACAATAACAGGTCCAGAATATTTTAAAAATATATTCAGTGGCTTAGTGAGACATTTCACTGGATCAGAGTGAGAAGGCCATTGGTAAAGGACAATACAATATTGGTGTAACTGAAATCAAAGGATAAAGGAGAGAATCATTGCTCGAGGTAGAGAAAGAAACTGTCCTGAGAAAGACAGACATCTTTCTTTCTGACTGATTAGCCAAGCTGACCAAATTTTTTTTTCCCAGCCAGGACTGACTACAATCAAGGGTCAGACAATAGAGTAGCTGAAGGTACTATATCATGTCTCGTAGAAGAAAGGAACCTATTAGGGATCTTAGTAGAATGTAAGGGCTCTTACCCACAACCCTGGATCCTGACTTCCTTGTTGGAATCTTTGTTGTCGCTTGACTTGACTAAGCTTGATTGTGATTGTTTTGATTTCTCTGACTTCCTCTGCCCCTACTACTGAAAGCAAATCTACTTTGCACTTAAGCCTTTGTAAGGCTTGGCTAATTCCCTACCCTCTGTTACTCCTTCCGGCTATTAGGCTTTGTGTTGGATGTACATGACTCGAGTTCGTGACTTCACTACATTGTTAATCCTAAGTTGCTTAAGGCAGTGGTCCCCAAGCTTTTGCACATCATGGACCACTAAATGCATGGACTCCGAACCACGCATGCGTGGGGAGCTGTGTGTCACCCAAAGGGGAAGGAACTTCTCCCCAGAGTGACGCCATGATGCCAGAACCTGCCCACTCTCCCAACCCGCCCACTTCCCTGAGCTTCCCGTGTCTCCAGGAGACATGGTGTGCGACTCTAGCCGGTGCACTCCCCCAAGCAGTGTCCTTCCCCTGAACCCGCTGATGGGTGCTACATGGCCCACTTGTGAATTTAGATTCTGCACATTTATTAGTAACAGAAAAAGTTTGTTTGCACTGGCCTTCAATTTTTTTCAAAACGTTTTCAAAAATTTTGCGGTCGCTATTTTTTACATAATTTTTATTAACAATTTCTCGTACTGGGCAAAGGGCACTATGTATTTATTTCCATGGGTGAATGAGGGAGATTCATGGAAGGCATGTAACCTAGATGGCTGGGAAAAGGGTAGGCAGCAAGGGTATGAAAGTATGCATTTCATTCCTGCACCACCTAATATAAAATCTTGTTCTGTGGTGTGGTCATTCAGATTTAATCTTGTAAACCATCTAAATCACAAAGTGGGCAGCTACTTTCGAGACGGCTGTATGTTAAACATGAGTCCTATTGGATAGAATTCCCTACATAACCTAATAACATAAGGCAGCATCTGCTCTAATATATTTAATTAATTATCTCTCTTGCAGGTTATGTTTCACAGACACTTTTAACCAAATAACCCATGTGATGATATACACTACTGTGTTCTGTAGATTAGATTATCATTTGCATATACAATAATACTGGTTATAGTGGGAAATGGAATGTCAGAGAATGGCCAATCTTTTTTATGTTTGTGGATTTTCTACATATGGCCATATGGCACATTATCCTAATATGAATATGATTGCTATATGAACTAGCAGCATAGAGAGCACATAACTCATTACTGGCAGTTCAATTACCTTTAATAGAAGATATATATAAAATATCATATTAGACAGCTCAATGTCATTCAATTGCATATAGAGGTTCCTTCTGGTATTTCTGGTCAATTTTTGTAAATGTTTTAAAAATCTTAGTAAATTGTGAGATGTCCTTTTATTAATTTGCTAGCATCTGCTTTCCATGGTACTGAAACTGGATATAAACAGTTTCAGCATTAGAAAGTTACATTTAATTTTTTTTTATATAAAGAATATTAAAAAAACAAACATGGGCATCCTTCCTTCCAGGACATTCCAACCTGGCACATCAGGTATGTGTCCCTATAGCAAATAAGGGGCAAGAAAACAGCCCTTCTGCTTATTCTCTGCAACACTTTAGCATTGGGGGATTTTTTGAGATGGGTTTCCTTTTTTTAATGGATACTGGGCTCTTCAGGTGCCAAGTAGAGCTGGCTTATAGTTTTCTGGCAAGACGGTTATTCAGCCATCTCAAGCCAATTGTATAACCTTTTAACCTTGTCTAATCTCAAGTACACCTGACTAAGAACTGTCTAGTATATTGACGAATTGCCCCCACACACATCACTTCGATCTGCTGCTTACTTTATGTATACAGAACACGAAGACACGGGTTTGAGTTGCTAAGTCTGTGGTCCTGGCCATCTCAAGTGTGCCGATTTTCTAAAGATTGGCACACTCCCTCTTCTATCCCACAATTTGGTGCTTAATGGCAGACCTTTTTTTATTGAATCTCACATAATGTTATCCACTAGGCAAAAACCCTGTGCTCGGCAAAAAAGTGTAAGTGCAAAAACACCATACAAAAAGCATGCACTGGGGTACTATTGTGATCCCTCCTCCAAAGAGGAAGGGCCACCCAATTTCCCCAGACCCCCCAGAGCGAGGCTCCTGACGAGGGCTGGTTACTGAGTCCATCCAGCCGAAGCTGGAGTGGACCTACTAGCCCGTCTGGCCGAAGTCAGATGGGGTCCTTTTCTCTATGGGACTGCATAGGCAGTCCCAACAGATACTAGGCTGAGAGACTCTCAGTAAGGGAGAAAACCTGACCGTAAGGGCTAGCCCATAAGGGAATAGCACCGTCCATCAAAAAGTGGCACACAAATACCACACCAGTGACAGTTACAAACAGAATATTACATATAGAAAAGTGCTCGGTGCATAACACACTGGACACATTGCCCATCTGCACTAGCCGCAGCTAATCCAGAATGAAAGCGAGTGCTAAATCAACAGTTTGACATGCCTGTGTACATTAAATCAACAGTGGGTTAACCACACCCAAAGTGATTTTAAGGTACCCCTGGTTCGCCACTCCAGGGGGACGACACTAAGTGAGATTTGGCTCGCTCTCTAGAACTGGTAGCCAGACCAAGGGTTCCCCGCTCCAACCAGCGGGACAGTCCACTATCTGGGAGCTCCTTATCAGGGCAGGCCCCATGCCTCTCTCTGGCGGTGGAATAACCAGAGGAATTGGTATAGGGCAGCCCCTTACGGAGCATCACCATCTAGCAGTTTATCCTAGCAGGCGTACTAGTCCGCTTTATTCTTGCCTGGAATACAGTGCCGTTCCTCTCCTGCACACTGGAAGGATTAGGTACTACACTTAATCTGAGCCAAAAGGCCTGATGGCAGACCTCCGCATTGCCAAAAAGAAAGGGTAGGTAAGGAGGTTTACAAAGGTTTTATCCATGAAACTTCCATCAAATACTTGGGAATTGCCTTGGAACATAGGGTGAGCTCCAAGGAAAACAAAGAGGCAGAGTGTAAAATACAGGACATGCTCACCTTAGCACCTTACTGCTTGCAGCTTTCATTTTGACACTTACACTACAATAACTGAATTCCATGTGAAAATGCTTTACTATATAATCCAAACCTCAAATAAAGGTAATCATACAGCAGGAGCAAATAAATAGAGGTTTGAATAGATTAGCACAGATGGAGTGACAAAGATCAGGGGCAAGGCACTGTGTAAATTTATCTTATGGATGAGAGATATTAATCTTAAGAATGTCAGGTGACACATCTGTTCCCTTGTGTGTTTAGGCAAAGGGCTGTCATTTCCACTGTACTATTCATAGGTTGGCGCAGGCAATTATACGCAGATTAACTGTAAGAATGCCCTCTTGGATTTGCCATGTTAATCAAGATCAAATTTCCACAAAGAAATCTTGGCTGTTCTATATTAAAGATTAAAAATTGAATTTGTGTGTCTGTTTATTGGAGCCATAGATCAGTTAACGGTTACCAGTTCCACTCACTATTTCTTCCTTCAGTTCATTCAGCAATCCTCATGACATCAATGATTTGATGGTGTGGCGATAAACCTCTTTGCATTTCAAATAATACTATATGATTTATACTTGCTCTGTAATGCTGCCTTTGTCATTTTTAGGACAAAACATATGGGTAAAACACATCCCTAGCTTTCCTGAAAGATCACCCATGCCGTTGACTTGGTTCTTTGATCTTTATGTTCTATGAAGGTGCTTTTTGTTTTTTGGGGTTTTTTTTCTTGTTGTTATCCAGTATTTATATAGTGCCAACATATTACTCAATGCTTTGCAAAGTCGAAATTACTCTCTTACAGCATCTATATTTTAGACCACTCATTTGAAAATTACAATGCATTTCCTTATTAGAGACAACACCAAGCCTTCATGTTTAATGTATTAATTGTCCATCTATATCTCATTACTTACCAGAGTATATATTACTATTCATATAATCAGTCACAGCTCCCTGTTTTTAGAACTGGCCTGTGCGGAGTCTGTAGCAGTCCCTGTTTTAGTGCAGTTTTTGCAGAATTAGTCTATAATTTCACACATGGGCTCCAAACTGAAGCGAATTTCTTCTGATGTCATGCCTGGGAAAGCTATTTCATGTAGCTCAGTGGGGAATCGCCTAAGCTCACTTACGTGCTCCTGTTCTTGTGACCTCTGTTAGTTTTAGATACATTTAAAAAAAAAAAATCTTTGCAAGTTTTTGCTACCTCCAACATAATTTAGTGACCTGGCAGGACAGAATGTCGCCTGTTGTTTCCTAATGGAAAGGATGCTGCGGGTACAATCCCACTTATCCTCCCTTCTTCCCTCTCCATATAACAGAATAGGCATGTGGTTTCCAGAGTTATTGTACACCTCTGTCCATCCATACTGGACCTTCTGTTCCATAGAGTAGCATGCTGAATCTTGCTCCCTTATTCAACTGATGGCATGATGAAAATATTTAGAAAAAGGCTTGCAGGCATCACAAGACCGTGGCATGAACATAAAATATTTGTATGCTACAGTATATGCTTATTGAACACAACTCCAGCAATGAATTAAACGCAAAAAGGGCTACTTTTTGCATCTTGTATTTAAAAAAATAAATATATATATATATATATTTACATATATATATATATATATATATATATATATATAAAAATTTTTACTATTTAAAGTCATAGGGGACCCATTCATATTCAGCTGTCAGTAAATAGATATGCCGCACAAAAACGTATTTAAAAGAATAGGCAATTTATAAAATAATGGTAACATCTACAATATTACTGTTCGTTATTGAATTATTTTTATTTCAAGCAAAACAAAAACCAACCCTTTTCAAACCTCAATTAATTTCAACACAATAATGTTTTGGTTAAATGGCCCATAGGCCTTTTATTATAACAATAAAATATTCAAAATAAAAGAAATACACATTTTAATCTAAACTATAACCTAAATAACATATATAACCCAAACAAATAAATGAACATTTCTACCTTATAAAACATTAAATAACTTGCTGCAACAATTCGGCCTTACAGGTTGCTGGTCCTTAAAGTCACTCAATTACACTGGCGGTCTGCTTCACCATGATAAAAGGTATATGTAATTTCTCATAGCCGCAAAACCCACCTAGCACGGTAACTACATTTATCTACCTCTTAACTAACAGACCACCACTAAAATTAAACAATTTTACAAAACAATGGGGACTCCTCACCAACGATGGGTCCCCAAACCACCACCGCATTTAACCAAAATACCAGCAACCCCCGAGGACCTCAACTGTCCAACCCATCAACCCAAACAAAACTCAAACCCACCCAAAATGCCCTTTTCTAAGCTACTGACCTCCCACTTTCTGTACCCCCCTTTTATGTTACCTAACTTCCATGACTAAATTAACCCTTTGCTAGCCTGCTCACCAACTTGCCCAGTCATGCCGGCCCTCCTCTATGCTCCTTTAACTCGCTCGCTCCAGGCCTGACATTCTCCATGTTATCCCCAAACCCCGATGATGTCAGAGATGGTGCTGTGGGGATGCACAAGATCAGTTGCAGTGTCTTTCGAGTGTCACACAACTCTAATCAACTCATCCACAATCTGCTCATGATATCAAGTTGCTGAGATTGACCATTGCCGATGTCATCAGGTGCCTGGGGGTTACCTTTCAGGCTTTATTAATACAGCAATAACTCCGTGAATAGAAGAAAGGCTTTCAAAAGGAAAACAACCGAAGCCCAGGGTCTATATTTTAACATAATAGGTCCACTTTAAAAAAAGAAACCTAATCAAAAACCTTCCAAAAGATACCATCCAATTGCTCAGAATGGTACATTCTTTGGAATCCCAACATTCTTTTTTTGGATATCAGACAATAATATAAAAGTGAGAGCAAGCACACGCTTGTTTTTTCTTTTCCTGCAGTTTACATAAAGCCTGCCATACATAATCACTCTCATATTTGTGTCAGTTCTCAATAATGGAAAGAAAAATATATCAGAGGCTTTATTTTTGGCTGTAATAAAAATGTCATTATCGTGGTTGTGGTGAAGATAAAAGTATTTTCTACTTAGTCGTTTATTATTTTCATGTTGCCTGTATCTGAGACATGACCCGTGGGAATTTTCCTTGCCTGTTAGCGAGGAAATCACGTCAATTTGAAAGCACATTGTTTTCATTCAGGGAGCCAGAAAGAAATCCTATAAGATGCACAGACTTTCCTGTATATGTACATCATACCATTGTATCTTTGAAATCAAAAACATAATTGGATCAGTGTCAACATTTTAATTGAGGCATTCATACAGAAAAATTATACTTGGTTCGTCTTTTTTTTAATCACATACAGTGTATTGCACATGTGGTTGCTACTAACCTAAAGTAGATCAAATCATTAAAATCTCATATTAACATCTGTAAAGTAATTTCAAAAAGTGTTTTTTAGTTTTTTAAAATAAGAAAAACCGGTCATCCTGCCTGATATTGTGCAGAAATGTTGTTGCTATCAAGAAGTCAGTCCAAAGCATTGGTGTGCACAAGATATTGGAATCAGTGATTTTAGACCGGAAATGGGTGAAAGAAGATGGATGAGATCTAGAACAAAGAAAACAAAAATAGTTTATAGTCTATACTGCTTTGGCATTTTTAATGCTACTCAGGGTTAGGATCAATTTTAACAATTATACCCTTATCACGTTTCAATATTTATTTTGCAATCATGCATTTAGGCTGAATTCATATTGCCAGTTAAGTTGTGATGCATTGAGCACTACCACTGCCTCTCATGGGGACACTACATGTGGAATCTCCCTGAGGCAGCCCCAAAGCAAATGAATCGGGGTGACAGTGAGCAGTACTAGTTACCACTTACTGCTGCCAGCTGTCACAGGTTGGTTCTTTATGTACCGGCACTGGCATGCGAATGTCAAGCTGCGGAGTTTTGTGAAGAATCATGAGTCTCGGAGGCAAGTGTGAACCTGTCCTAACATGTATATGTTATGGTTTTGCTTGGTACATCTACATATTTGGCTTCCAGTACTTCAGGCTGCAGCAGTGATTGCCCAATGTGCAGAAAGGGTGAAAATTGTATCAAAAGACATCTACTTGGGGGGGAACATATATAATAGGCCAAGATTCGGACCTTCCAGCGCTAGGTTCCAGGTTCAAATCTCGGCCAGGACACTATCTGCATGGAGTTGGCAGATTCTCCCCATGTCTGTGTGGGTTTCCTCTGGGTACCCCAAAGTTGACCTCAGACATATGACTGAGGTAGGGGCATTAGATTGTGAGCCCCTTTGAGGGACAGCTAGTGACATGACTATGGACTTTGTACAGCACTGCGTAATATGATGTAGCTATATAAATACTGTGTGATAGTAATAAATATATACAAAGCTCATCTCTGGGCTAATAGAAAAATCTTCAATCACTCTTGGTCCCCCTCTCAAGCCTGTACGCTTTAAGAAAACGATAAAGTCAGGTGGTGACTCTCTGCATCCTGTCTTCTTGTAGAATAGACTGGTGCCCACCATTGCAGTTATGGTTTAGTGATCTGTCATGTTGTCTTCCCTTTTGTTTGGTGGTTGAGACCCTTTAGGATCTCTTTAAGGATTGATTAATCTGCCTATTTAGGAAAGCAGAGACACTTAAAACCGTAAAAGAAATTAAATTAAATCTTTGTCTTTCTAAATATTCATGACCATAAATCATAGGTGAAATAACTCGTATGGCTTTGTGAACTGAAATTAAAGCGCTATATATTCAGAGAACAAAGTCTCTTTTAGAGAAAATACAGATTGTCAATTATTGTCATTGATATTTTGTAGCATTGTGTGAAGCATATTTGCACTTGTGTGCTGTACTAAGAGCACTTAGCTTATACGTTCTCTCCTTCTCTTCCTGTGTCCTATATTTTGTGTTATATGCACATCTATGCCAGGTGCTCACCCCCTGATGTTAGTGCCCTATTTTCCTTGGAAAGTTAATGTTCTATAGTGCTGTTACTTAAGCTAGCTAGTGTTTATGCAAAGCCATACAGTTAAATGAATCTGTGCTACCCTAGTTCTCAGCTGTAATACCTTATGTAAGTCTTGAGTTCATTCCACAGCAATGATATAACCAAGTCCCGCTGACTCAGAATAAAGAAGTGTCCTTGCAGAAAAAAACTCTGCTGGAAAAATTATTAAAGGTATATACAAGGGGGTGCTGAGAAGTCTGATACACTTGGTACAGAGTAGTTGTGGCTTTTCTAGACGGTTCAAATAAAAGTCCTTTGGTTGGGCTGCAAACCAGCTCCCAGCAGCATCTTTGGCTTCAGAAATGTCCTCAAAACCTTGTTCTTCAGGTGTTTCTTTAAATTCAGGAACAGATAATAGATCGAAGGGGCCAGGTCAGGTGAGTAGGGGGGATGGTGGACCAATTGGAAACCCAGGGTGTTCAATTTGGCAGCCACAACATTGGACATGTGCGCAGGTGCATTGTCCTGAAAAAAAGGATCCATTTGGTCAACTTTCCACAGCGTTTCGTCTTAATTGCCTCCTGCAGCTTGTCCAGGAGGTTAGCATAATACTGTCCGGTGATACTAGAGCTCTGAGGTAGGGAGTCCACCAACAGAATACCGTCTTTGTCCCAGAAAACGGACACCGTGACTTTTTTGGCTGGGTTTGGAACTTCTTCGCCCGCTGTCATATGCCCCCACACTTATTTTTCTATTTATTCTGAAATGGGGCAAAGCCAGGAACTTCTCAGCACCCCCTCGTAATGTATTTTATTGATCTAAATAACTTGAGCTGGATTGTTATGGAACAAGTATGCCATTAGCCCTTCAACCTTTGCAAATTAATCTGTAAAAGGTAAGTTACATCAATTTAGGGCATAATCAGTCAAAATCCACATGGCTGTGACAGAGCCAAGAATTGAAGTCAGAGGTCTTTGAAAAGGATTTGTAAAGAAACTGTCTGGCTTAAGAGCATTCAATAGTTTTGATATCTGGTGTCAGGATAGAAATGTGGACGCCATTGTTGGCCTATTGACTCATTTTTGAAGATACCGTATATCCAAGGCTGTGTTATTTCTTCACTACTTGGTAACTTACTGACCCAGAACAAGCATATTAATGTAAGGTGAAGATATACAAATAATTGTTCTTGTTTAGCAACAAATAAGGATCACTGTGCCCTAGACCATGCACATTCCAAAACTGGTAGGAAATATAGCTCCCATATGATGACAGACCACATTAAACCTAATTGTTACTCTGTAAAGCAGTCAATCATTTTTCCCCTGAAAGCTTTAAATAATGTTCAGGTCCCAGGGAATCTCTGATATAGCCAATCCATTGGGTGTCAATGGGAAAAAAAAGCCTCCTAAATTATTGGCTAGTGGGAAGAATGTCTCCCTTATGGCGATTGCTACAATACCACCTTTATAGACAACTAAAAACATCTTTTGAGTCATGCTGCTGGGTTTACTAACTGGAGTTGGCTTAGAAATATGCAGGCATTCTTAAAACCGAGGTCAATCAGCCATAGTTTGTTGAACCCCTAAGTTGAGAATGGCTGCTGTAAAGCATGTTGAAAAACTACTAGACTATTTTCTAGAATGTTTTGTGGAGGAGCAGCAACTTTTATGCACCAGTGTTGCCCATTGGCTCACCAAGCCTCCCTGAGTTTAAAGGAGAATGCTGCAGAAAAAAGCACTTTTTACAAAAAAATCTAAATGTGAAATAGTCACCACATGTCCTGGTGACTGGGAACAAAAAATTCTGTGGGGAATAAGGGCCATGAAAGAAAAAGCGAGGGAGAGGTTATCAGGTGGTGGGGTATACGTCATATCTAAAATTAGGCTTGAAGGGTTTCCATAACCTAATGCAAGATTTATGACTCCACAAATCTTCTGTTAAAGCATTACAATATTCTCTTCACCTACAGCAAAGCAACAATAATGAACTCCCTTGCTGGCACAGCTTTTTTTTCAGGTTTAGGATTTTTGCAACCATGATTAGGTTACAAATGACATGGGAGTTCATTCATTTAACATGACTCAAGACTTAACATTAAGCTCCAGCACCAGGGGGATACCACCACAGTGCACAGGTTGAGGTTTGGGAAGAGGAAGAGTAAAATGTATAGTATGTCTTTATAATCTAGTATGTCTATTATAAAAAAAAAAAAAAAAAAAAACTTCTTCTTTCCCGCATTTTTTTTAAACTCCAACTTTACCTTGGTTTTTAGGTTTTGGATGGGAACACATCTCTTTTATGTAATAGTGCTTACTTGGACATTGGACATTCCTCATTCAGTTGAAGGACCCATTGAAGCTCTAGATGGTCCTTGTAGAGACATATGTAGAAGATGGTAGTGTGACATCACAACGGGATTTATTCAGCAGTGTTTTTATTTGATTTTTTCAGCAGTAAACAAATTCAGCAATAAATAATACAAAAAATGTAGGTCATTGTTTTTTTTATTTTTTTTTTATTTTTTTTTTTAGGAAGAACCCAGTTCAGCTTTAAATTTTCAATACACTTCCCCTTAAAAAATTACCCATCATAGACATAAATGATTTATGCAAATAAGGAAAAACACCTTCTAGCAAACCTGTCAGTTTTCCATTAGTGCCTTATATACAAATATTAGAATGGATTAAAAAACCATAAAAAAACACCATTATTTCCCATTTCTAAAATGTTAATCATAATCCATGCACAATCTCATTCAAATGCAGCTAAAGTCCATGAATTATCAAGGGCAACTTGCAGTTTACAGCAAAATTAAATGTTTTATTTATACACGGCTGAGTCCTAGGCAAAGCTAATATCAGGAAAGGTCCAACCTTCATTCATCTATCCACAGCATATGTTTAATTTCATCACTTGATACACAGTATAGTATGTTGTTGGTCATTCTTATCTAGGCATTCCTTAAGACTTTGACATGGACAATCTTGACATTGCAGACCAATTGCATTGCTAGTGGTAAGTTACCATTCAATTATTATCCTTAGAGAGCATTCTACACATTTGTAAACGTCTCGTTACCTGCCGTCAAACCGATTGAATTGATAAATGTAGTGTCCTAATCTTTTATCAGCTCCTACAGATTTGCTCAAGAATAAAAGTTTTAAGACTTTAAATTGCAGTATATGTGCATTAAGTGCTGCAGTGGACAGTTATAGCTTTACCTTTTGTAAAGTTTGATACCTATACCTGGTATGTAAACTGTGGTGTTAGGAGGGTTATGGCAATCCATTCCTATATGTGTTATAACTAATCTATTGATGTCTCATAACATAACCTAAAGTTTACATATAAACATAATGGTCAATAGTCTATAGATAATTCCATGTTATACAAAAATCCATAACTACTGTCTTGGTTCAGCTGTGCTAATTGGTACCAGCAACTGTTGACTTGAAGTCCTACTAAAAAAAAAAAAAGGTGGGGAAATTTACCGCTAACCATCCCCATACAAACAAAATATACTACAGCAAATTGAGTAGTATGCAGAGAAACCAAGATATGGATAAATGAGAATTAATATATACATTGTTGCAGCTATGATTCACAATGGCTCACTCACATGAGCCAATTTCTGCTCAACTGCCATGAGCACCACTAAGATTTCTGGAGTGTCATGTAGGGTATTCCCTTTTGTGTGCTGGTGTTTCTCCTGGCCTCCCCTCCCTAGTACTATAGTAATGAAGTGGTCATCAGGTGAACTATAGTGCATTGAGGGGAGGCCATGTAATACAAGTTTTGGAATGTATCAGTGGCCATAACTCTGCTTGCCAGAAAAGTGGGAATCCGTAAGGTCCCTTTCATACCTTGTAGAAAACCACGAGGTTGGCTACTCCTGGGCTGTAGGTAACACAATGGCACACAGTTGCAGTCGCAGTGTGGTTCTTTGAAAAACTAATTGGGTAGCCAAAGGTGACTTGTTGCTTTCTGGAATGACACTGTGATCCGCCACAGATGGGTGCAGTCACTTCAGGCAGAATACTGCAGTTCTCTGTTTTTTTTTTGTTTTTGTTTTTTTTTTTTTTTAGGTTTTTTTTTTTTTTTAAGGTTTTTTTAAGTTTGAGTTCTAATTGACAGCATCCCAAAATGTCACTCTTTGCAATATTGGTTCTCAGTTCGCACGCAAAAAATGTAATCTTTTCAGACAGATTCCCTGTTGTCCTCCCAGTTTAGATTAGACAATAAAAATTCTAGAAAGGTGGCATTTATTATGTAAATTTCTCAGCAGACCAAATAAACTGCAACAAAATAAAATGAACAAAAATAGTTCTTTGTATGAATTTAAATAATGTTTTGATATATCCTGGGTACCTCTGCACACTGAAAGATTTGCAGAATGAGTTTTGGTGCCTGAAGTAGTTTATAAAGTGACTCACTCGGGGTCAAACAGGGACATTTGGTGGAACATAAGAGACCCAGGGCTGGTAACGAGCTCAGTGTCATTAACCAAGTGAGAAAATCTACTACCAGCATGAGTCATCCGCTATAAAAATGTCTGCATTTTATTTATATCTGTTCTGGAGAACACTTTAGCCATGACATTCTGTCTTCAAATCTACACTGGGAATGCAATATACAGAGTAAACAGTAAAGGTCCTTGCTTATATATACAGTATTTTATGTACTAAACACCTAAAGCAGACCTATTGTGACTTTACAAGTCTGTACAAATACATTCCTGCCACTGTATAGAGCAAACAGTAAATAAATATAAGGTGACCCTTTAATGATTACAATTTCTTCATTGAGCTTCAGTAAGTAAATGTGTCTGTGCTGAGAGGTTCTCTTAGAAAAACTGTCAGCATCACCAGTCCTAACAAAAAATGAATTCATCAAGCCATCAATAAATGCCCAATAACCAAAGAAAATCACAGAGGACCCAGAAGTGAAGATGGTGGTCATTTCTGCAAGATAAGTGCTTGCCATGAATGGGTGGACGTGTGCATGTTCAGGACAAGCTCATCCATACCAAAGAAAGTTTACTTCCACTTAAGTACCAGTATGAGCGGGGTTCCTCCCAAAAGTTGAGCTATGAGCAGTTTGTTGTCTAAGGTCAATTTAACAGACAACAATGATCTTTTGGGTTATGTGTATTTTTTTCCCTACATATGGATAGCTAGGAACATAACTGTAAGGAAAAAACTGGGGTACAAGCATGACATATAACTACAAAAGCTAGTTGCAGTTACCAAGACTAAACAAAAAAAAAGTGATAGTACATTCAGATCTCAGAAAGTTGAAAAGTTTGCCCCCGCCAAGTCCTTCCTGAGTGATTATCCACAGAGACTTTTTGGTTTTGGCTGATCAGTGGGTGATGTATATACACAACCAAAAATATATTTATTTCAGTGGTATGTTCAAATATTATAACTCTAAATGTTAGATCCACTGTGACAGTGGCAGGTCAGAGCCTTTATCTTCACAACCCCACCCCTCCCCCCTTTTTGTTCACCCATCTCTATAAATACACCTGTGGGTATGGTGCCAATGGCCTTGCGGCTGTTTATTACAACTTCCTAAAACATACTGTCATTGCATAACTTATAACACTTTTACATTACAACCATTCAACATGTTAACCACTCCAGTCAGTCCTCGATGGCATTAACTCCTTCACCATCATTAACCAGCGGTAATATTTAGCATAATTGTTATACCGGGCTCCCAGGTGCAACTCCACTGTATCAATACTATATCAATTACACATACTATATCAATTACACATACCATCCCCAAGAATTAACACCCATTAACCTCATGGGCGGTTCATTTCTGTCTGGATTTATATGTCTAAAAGCGGTACATTGTCTTTCATGAAAATTTGTTTTACAGTATAATATATTGGTATGAGTACAGGTTGACTATCAAAAATCTGGCAACCTTGATTTTTTTTTTTTCTTTATACTTAACTCCATGCACAGAGCAGCCTTCCCCTCGCAGCACCACGGACATCTGGCACAGTTCCAGGGAGCAGGCAGCAGGGACGTCTTGGCATGTATTTAGTTTAGCAAGCAAGACCTAACAGCTGTTTCTGCGCCATTAAAACATTAGTGGGCAATCGGTGTACTACAGTCCCTGTATTGAAAATTCGATCCGAAATTCATGCCAGGAAAGTGAAAGAACCAGATTTTCGACTGTCAACCTTTACCACAAATGGCTCACCACACCACTCCCTCACATTTTAAACACACTGCCCTTGAAGACCTCAAACTGCCTGCAACCCCACTTTAAAAAACGGGGCAGGAGGGTGTGAATCTTCTACCCTACTTTCCAGACCTCCGACATCACCTCTTCACCCATTTTCTTATATCTCTTATTCTCCATCCACTATTTACTTTATCTAATTCCTAGTCAAGGTTCTGCTGTAAAGTTTACATACTACATGCTGCTTGCATTGAAACACAAAACTGAATGTTTTATAATGTTAATTTGTGGCTTTTACATCTGTATTGATCCAAACATGTTTTGAACCCAAAAATTTGTGTTTCTGGATGAGCTGCAGGTTTAGAGATGAAAAGATAAAAGGAGAGTTCTTATCCTTTTATTAATAGTCATGTCTTTTTTCCCCCCAGCTATATGGATATTCCTGATTTAACTAAAAATAGAAGGTCCAGGCACTAAAGGAAAGACTAGTTCAAATAATTATATATGGGAACAGACTAGAGGACCATGATTTAGGTATTTTTGAACACTTGCTTAAGTGAAAACTAAGCTTTGATGCTTATATAGGAACAGCTTAAAGGGTTTTGTGGCACAGGACATGGGTGATGATATTATGACTTTTTTCTAACACTAATCTGTTTTATAAATGACTTATGTGCCGAACAGATATGAATTGGTAAAAAGTCAAGTTGAAAGCAAGATTAGAGTGTCACAAAAGCCATCTATACTGTATATATGTTCTTCAAAAGGTTTCCGCACTTTAACTCTATCTGGAATTTCAAATCAACAAATTAAATCAATTTTCCACAGTCACCTTCCTTTGCGATACATTTTTGCCAACATTGTACCATCTTTTTATTAGCAAAAAATGTTTTTGGTAGAGAGCGTACCCACTGATGCACCACTTCTTTCATGTCATCATCACATGAAAATCTTCTACCTCTTAAAGCTTTTCTGAGTGGTCCAAACATGTGGACCAGATGACCCTAAATCTGGTGTTCCATCCATCATAGTAGATCCATTCATAGATTACTCTATGACAGAAAACTTTACCCCCATACTTGAGCACATATCTAGAGATGAATCTGTACACCTTCTGCCCACAAAGTGTATAACAGAACATTGTGATTCTGGTGCAGTGTATACGTTTCACAGCCATCTTCATCACAACCTAAAAACTAAACTGCAAGGTCAGCTGGCTTGCCAGACAGACTAGTCACATGACACTGTGACATGACCAATTACCTCTACTCCCCTCCTCACCTTTTTCAACGAAAATAAAAAAAGTGCAAAACTCCTAGTGTATATGTATATATCACTCACCTCCAAAGGGGTGGCCAGTTTGTACCTAGGTCCTTCCTGGCTGGGAGTCAACAGAAGCTCACACAGGGTCACAGATCTTCATTTTAGAAGTTCATTGTAAAATCCAACACACATCAGAGAGAGGGGTAAAGGCAGAAAAGTATCAATCACAGTCCACTTCAAAGTTCCAATACCACTGATGATCTTGCATAGATCTAGAGGGGAAATAATCTCTCCTTCTCAAAGTGACATTAGTCCTGATTTATTAAAGCTCTTAAAGACTGGAGAAGATCAACTATATTGGGAGAACCTGGGATATCCATCAATCCTGGAATGGATTTCTTAAGTGATTTGCTATTTGTTAGCAATTGTTTGAAAACCTGGACCAAGTCCATTCCAGATTTGCTGGATCATCCAGGTTCACTGATGAATATATATATTTTCCAGTCTTGAAGAGCTTTACTAAATCGGACCCATTGTGCATGGTCTCAAATTTGAGCACCTGTGGGATCCTAGCTTCAGGCCTAACACCTGCCTAAAAAGCCACAAAGTTGGTGCATTAGGGCAGTGACTGACTGTCATCTAAACCTGAACAGGAACCACCTATGCAGCAATAGACAGCTAGCCACCACTCCCTGTGGAAAGCCAAGTTTCATGACTATCCAGAAGATACAGTTTAACTCCTAAATCCCTTTAAAGACCTTACTAGTTAACTATCAGCTCCAGAATTGTCCTAGAACAAGCTTTTTCTAATCCAAGTATCCAATGGTAGCATGGTCATGATAAGCCAGCCTCAGACCAATTGGCTAACACTGGTGCTTGCACTGTACTATCCATGGCGCGTGCACATGCCCCCTCTACTACACCCCTGTCTGTGTCATTCAAAGGGGAAGAAACCTTTCCCAGAGTGATGTCATGATACCAGAACCCACCCACTCCCCCATCACAGGTCTGAGCCTGCAATTCCATACAGGAGACATGGTCTACGGCTCTGGCCGGTGCGCCCCCCAATTAGGTCCTTCTCCAGACCCCGCAGGGGGGGTGGACTGGCCAGAGTCGCGGATCACCAAAGAATCCTTTGGACACACGTGCCCATTCCCGATAAATGTAAGGGCACGGTGTTCCCACCCGTGCCCATCCCCACTACACCCCTGACTTGCACCCCTGACTTGCACATGTGTACTGAGGGTGGCTACATCAGTGTTTTATGAAGACTATTTAGGGCTAATGTATGAACTGGCTAATGAAGAAGTGTAGGTGTACAAATATAAAGATTTATCAAGAAAGAGGCTGGGCGATGTCCATATGCACTGGAAACAGTTAGGCACATAATACATTTTTATTGGTGTTATTAGTATCACTTTAAGCCCCCTTAAAAAGAGAGAATGTTCATTTGTATCTGGTGCCAGATGGAATTTCAATATTTTGCAGTAGCAGAAATATCAAATGTTTTGCTCCTAATTAACGGATATTGTAAGCCTGTGTCATTCTGTCCAGCAGGGAATAGCGTGCAATAATGTACTTGTCTATCTGGCAACAGAGTTAATTTTATGTTTGTTGTTCTAATGAGTTAGTCTCATCAACATGTAGCAAGTAATTTTTAACTCGAGCCTCATACAAAGCTCAATAAGACAATACAAAGAGCAATGTGCACCTTACAGCAATGGGATTTCAGTTTATTGAGGTTAATTCAGAAGAGACATTTCTATGACATTTTTCTAGATATAAACCTAAACTAAATCATCAAAAATATCCAAAGGGAGTCCATGCCTATCACATCAACACTACTCAATAAATATTGAAAGTATCAATGCTTGATTATAATTGATACTCAAATCTTAAAATCAAAACCATTCACTTCTGAGGTGTACACCATATCATTCACAAATCTACAGTGATATAAGAATCATTATAATTGGAATTTGATCTTCAAGGCTGTATGATGTCATACAAACTACCGATTTATGTATCCTCAAATTCTGCCCTGAGCATGTCCCCAATCTGTATTTACACCCTCATTATGTCCCCATTCTACCTACAGCATATCCCTTGCTTCAACCAAGAACAAAGCATGTTTCAAATTTTCAACTTATTCCATAGCATGTCTGCAGTCTCCAATTATACCTGAAGTATGTCCCCAGGTTCCAAATACACCTGAAGCATGTTCCTTGTCTCCAACCATACCCACAGAATGTTTCCAGTATCCAGGTACGTGCACAGCATATATTCACCAACAGCATGTCACTAGTGTCCTGTCCGATTTTACCGATAGCACGTTCCCTTTCTCCAATTAAACCTACATCATGTACCCAATCTTCAACAGCTTTCATAGCATGTCTGCAATTGCCTGAATATGTCTGTTCATAGCTTGTCCCCAGTCTCTGACTTCAGCCACTGCATTTCCCCAGCTAACCCTGCGGCATGTCCCCAGTCTTCAGCTAACCCCGCCACATGTCTGCAGAAAAGCAATGCCCTCTATTATGCTTGTCATTGATGCTATATACTGTACTAACTTCCATCTCCTATTCTTTTCTGTGGCATAAATTACCATTATGTAACACTAAGTTGCCAATACCAGGTTCACTAATCACTACAGATTTTAAGCAAATCTCCCAGTTTGTCCCTCCTATTACTTATGTTTGTTCACCATCAGCCAGTGCAATTACATTAGAAAATAATAACAATCAAAACAATTCTTCAGTTCGTATTGTCCTCTAAAATTTATATAGGAGACACAACTTAGTAATTTTCATTGTCATAACATCTATTTAATAATTTTCTTTAGTTCTGCTTAATTTCCACTGCTTTCTGAATTATTGTCTACTTACTAACAATCCAGCTTTGTTCACCCTGCAGACCTGTGAGTAATTTCCCCACGGGGATTGCACAGTGCTTTCCTACAGAAACATTTCACTAGACGATGCTTGGCTTCTTGTTATTTTATCATATTCTGTGACTCAATTTTACTGTCAGAAAATTCACACGCAGTAGAGAAATACTCAATGGAATGGCAACAGTTTTCTAAAGTCAAACAAATTGATGTAATCTTTATTAACTTACAGGGACTACAAAGGTGGCACTATTAGTGCTTCATTCTGAGGATTGCGGAACTTTTTCCTGTGATTGACCATGGTTTAGCTTTTTTTTTTTTTTTTTGTCCTTTTTTATTTTTTAAATGTGCACATAATTTTTTATACATCTTTATACATTGGTAATGACTTTTTTTTTATTTAAAACTGGTTTTCTCTAAAATTGCCCCATTTGTACGTTAAATAGACTTCTACCTAACAGTAATCTAATTTACAGAGTAAACTTTGTTGGTTCTGAAAATGTTTCTTGTTTTTTCACTAACCATAACACAGGCAGTGAAAATTTAGAAAAAAAAAAGTATCACAGGCACTACTTAACTTTGTTGTTGCAAGTGCTCCAATATGGGTACAATCACCCTAAACATACAGTATATAAGCTATGGGTGTTATCTGGGCTGTTTTTGTCATATAAGTGAATTTATTCCAGGTATGCCAACATAGTTGCTATTGTGATTTTAAGCAATAAACTGCTTTTTTTCCAATCACTTGTCAATTGCTATTAAATGATATTTTGTGCTTTGTTGGCCCCCCATAGAAGATGCTGTGCCCTTATTTGTGTGTAACAAACTCTATAGCAACTGTCCATCTTGACTTTGATGAGTTTGTTGCACACTTTACATGAGGACACAGCGCTATCTACTGATGTGACCCAAATATAAACCACTTTTGAGAATGTACACAATGTATATCTGAAATTTTTACTTGTTTTGCTTTTAAAAGGGAAAGTTTTAGGAAATTGCTAAGAGCTAACATTATTGGCCAGAAATACACCTTATTTACCTCTCAAACCATGCGATGTACTAGGAACTGGCCTTTAACTAAGGTGCATTGGAAGGTAGCCATTATTGAAGCATTGGAAGCTGATTACAAAGTATAATGAATTGGAAGCAAGCCACTAACTGTGATGAACTGAAAGCTAACCACTACCTGCGATGTACAGGCACTTAAAATAGTTAGCAGTGCACCATAGCGATTCGTTTCCAGAGCACTAACTACTAACTTTGATGCAGTGGTCTAATGTAACTTTATATTAGTTTCACAACAATTTAAATTACAAATAAGAGTTAGAATGTATACATTCAATAAATATGAAATAAAAAATCAGGTTTGTAAAACTAAACAAGACTTTGAATCTAGATTGGTTGCAATAGCAGTTTTTTTGTTTTCTTCCTCTTTAAATTTTGCAAATCTGATTTTTTTTTTTTTTGATACTATATAATTATTTCATACGTATATATGACATTTTAATCTTTGTGATTTATATTATTGATTCAAAGCCAATCTAAAGTCCAATTGAAAAGTTCTGTTGGAAGTAGTTGTATTCTATGTTTTGAGATGTGGGTTTTTGGCATCATTTTAATGTCTCAGTTCCTCGTGCCTATGATAGCACACAGAGAGATTACAGGGTGCAGTGGAATTACAGAAAGAGTGGATTGCAAGCAGCCTATTCATTCTGAATGTCTCTCTTAATCAGTGTATTTTCTCAATATCATGGGTCATGCTCTGAAGGAAAGATTGATTTTTCTTTCTTTTCTTTTTTTTTTTTTTTGTTTTGTTTCTGCCATGGTCCCTACATATCCCAAAGAGCTCTCTTTTCATTTATTACTTTGACAAATTGTCACAGGAGTGGCAATAGGTGACTTCTATTCATCTCTCTTTTTTTAATAGAAAAACATTGCTTGAGATTGTTACATCACTTTAGAATGGAATTGAATGACAACCATAACAACAGATTGCTGCTCTAAATCACAAGCTAAGTAGTATAAGTCAGTACGTTCAGTCAGTAACAATGGCTTAAAATGTGCATCATCAGTTCTGTTTAATACTGACCAAAGGAACATTTTGATCTATCTACATTTGTTATTTAGTGAAGATAGGATATTGTAATTTGTGAAAAAGCTTATTCCCAAATGCAGTATGAATTTTCAAATGGAGATTACTGTGTTTTGCCAGTGCTAGCCATATATAACACCAGCTGTGCATAGTTGCATGAGCTAATCATTAAAATAACTCATCGGAGTATTAGATTGTTAGTTAAGTGGTTGGGTTTATCAGTCAGTGTTTATTCAATACATAAGCAATGAGAAAATGTATTGCAGCAGTCATTTTTAATGGCTTCAAACAAATAATTGGAGGCAGTTGGAGTTAATCAATCCACTATCTTGGTTAGAAAAATAAAATGCATAAAAAACCTTCCACTCCTTAGAGCCAAGTGACCTTTAAGTGTCTCCTTCAATGACATTAGTCAGGCAATTTACAATAAGCGCACCCTGTTTCTGTGTAACTGAAGAGCTATTGCCCTGTCTAATGAATGTAATTCATCACACAGGTACAGCTTTGCACAAAGCTAATACCATGACAGGTAAACAAGCCAATCACAGGTACAAAGCAAATTATCTAAAGTGCACGGAAAACATTGTGAAAGCAGCTTCAAAGTCTCACTAATACATTAAACAGATTATCACTGAATAGCAGGGTACGCCTGTCCTTTGGAGAAAACCGGAAGCTGATAAGGTACACAGTAGTACAGGTGAGTACGGTTATTGTTTTAGTTCATAGGACTTTAAATGTTAATATCGGCCAACCTTTATAAATATTTGGGTGCCCTTCCCCCATGTACCTATATATCTCTATCTGCTCTCCGCAATACTCTACTGTACACACTGTGGCCCATCTGTTTTATAAGATCTACTCAGTGTGTCAAGGAAGCAAAGACCCACAAAGCAGTGTTTATTCTACGATTATAAAACAGAGGAAGCTTCTGTGATAGAGATCTGGTCACATAACTGGGCTCTCCTTTGGGTTTTTCAAGCAATTTAGCAAAAAGCACATTTCTAAAGCACATCCTTCTACTTCTACATGTGCTTTTTTAATGAATCCCCATGGGTCTACTGCTTCTTTAGTCTAGAGAAGTATAATGCACAGCGATACCTGCCTTACTATCTTAACTCCTGTCAATCCAATCCATTTCAATCCAAGCATGGCTCTCAACATCCTTCTATACAATGTACGGGAATGCTGGTACTTGATAACATTGGTGAAGGATGGTCACACAGATGGTATAGAGGAGCAGCTTTTGAGGCCCAGTTGTTAATCCCAGACAGGGAAGGAGAAGAGATAAAGTATTAAGTCTTCTGTTACTTTACTATAACCCAAATGTTATTTTAAGGTAGTCTAGAATTTACCTTTAAGATATCTTAAAAACCTCATACAAAAAGGAATACTTTACTAGTCATATAGTTGTCCCTTACATAAATCCTGGAACAGAAACTACTCCCAAATATACGCCCATAGACCTTTATTGGGTTGGAAGCCACACAATAGACAGTTTATGGAATGCTAGAGTTTTGCCTCTGGTCTGCCTACAGAGAGGGGTCGGCAAACTCCGGCCTTTAGACCAGATACGGCCCAGCCGGTAGTTCGTTCCGGCCCAGCGACCCTGACCAATCCGGCCTAATGTCAGCCGGCAAACCCGGCTCCGGAGCTGCCCCCTTGCAGTTGCTCCCCTATTTACCACGGCCGGCATTGATACTTCGTCTGCCATGGAAAATAGGGAAAGCTCCCTGAAGGTAAATCCCTCTCCTCCCCAATGCATACAGAGGAGAGGGATTTCACTTCAGGGGGAGTTCCCTGGTGGTGGGCGGAACCATTGGGGCGGGTCCGGCCTAGTGTGCTCCCGCCCACCCCATAAATGGCCTAGTGGCCATAAAACTTTGCCGACCCCTGGCCTACAGCTTTGCTTTTTTCCATTTTTAACTTAACAGATCTTGTTCTGCACCAAGTTTCTGTGTGGAGCCATACAATCAGGGTAAAGTTACAAGACTCTATGTCCCTGTGATGATATTTATAAGAAAAGGTGAAGAATTACAGATCCTGAGAATAAATTAAGCCAAAGCAAAAATATTTTTGCTCCTTTGTAGGTATACTTTCCTTTAGTAAGGAGCATGTTAGTGACTTTACCAAATCCCACACTACATTTCTAGCAAGACTACCAATTATAGACAGCAGCACCCTAGATATTATCACTAGCATGCCAAATTTTAGGAGGGAAGGGGTACATTTTTGAGGTATCACTTGAAGCTCAAATAACATTTCTAGATGTTGCAGTAAATCTTTATGGTGTCCTTAAGATGCAATCACATCTTACAATCCAATCCTCTGAGATTCTGGGAAATTGGGTACTGCAAAGTTTTTTTTTTTTTTTTTTTCCCTGTTCATGAAGATGTTCATTTTCAGTGAGTAGAACTTTTATATAAAAATGGATTCTGGTAAAAATAGCTGTCATTTTTTTTTAAAAAAGGATCCCTATTTTGGTGTGTTTGCCCCATGATTAGAGTCTATCATATAAGTATTCAATTGATTTACTAGGTTGACTTGAAAAACAACCAAGCAGGGTAGAAAATTCACCATCATTTGTAATATGATTTTAGAGGGTATTGGACTTTTAAAGATTTTCTTTGTCAGTGTGATTCATTTATCATTTCAAGTTGCATTCCATCAGTTAAAAACAGATAGGAATTTTTGGATTTACTCTAAAAGAAGATATTATATTCAGCAAGTAAAAAGAATCCAAGTAAATGTGTGCTGCAAGTAAATTTGCGTGCACATTCTGCAGAACCTTCAGGTGGACCTAAACCTTTTTCAAAAACTCATTCGATTGTGCCTAAACCTTGATCCTTAAAAAAAAAAAAAAAAAAAATTTAAAAAAAGTCAGTGCGGTGTTAACATCTTCATCATTAACAATCAAAAAAGCATGTCAAAGCAAGTCCATATTCAATGCCATACTCCTTGCCTTTTTTGACATGAAGGGTATAAATTTGACAGAATGGGTTACAGAAGGCACAGTGAACCAATGGCATTATAAGGAAGTTTTGACAAAGCGGAAAAAGCCAGGAAAAGTTGGCCAGACTTGTTGTCTTATATCTAAAAGATATATTTAAAGAGAGGTCAAACTAATCATCGTTCTTCGCTGTCATTTAAATACATAAGATTGAGCTAATTGGTTTTATACTATGATCCAGGAAAAGACAAAACTCTGTTTATCTGAATATTGTGTTCATTGACGTAGGTGGAATAAATTATACATACATTTTATGTAATGTTAGAACTGAGTATTTAGCTATTGATGCTTGGCTTATTAGCAATTTCCTGACTTCGACTTGTGACCAAGACATTACCTCAAGAGAAAAGCTGTCATTCCGTCTACAATAAAGATGCTTTGTTGAAATTGTAGAGTTAGACTTTGAATTAGGACATCTATTTAGAATATTCCTTAGCCAAACATGTGACTTGTAGGGTTCAATTTAATTTTTCAGTGCCCTAAAAGTCCTGTTTTTGACTTCTCATGTATATTGGGATGTGGTACCACATAATGAACCTGTAATAACTTAATGTGAACTATACATATCACTTCCAGAGTAGGATTACAGCTGGACCCCACCATAGTACCCAAACATGTAAGGAAAACATCACCAAAAATTAAAAAAAAAAAAAAATCGAACGTACCCACTGAAATCTGCAGCCCTGGTCTGCTGACAGTAATAATTCTGTGTGGTGGACTGCTACTCTATTGCTGTATATATGTACCCATGCTGCCTGGTCCTTTTCTGTCCCCTCTTGCAGACATCACCCTATTTTTAATTTAAAAGGATCCCACCACGTGACAGCCAATAGGTAGACTGCAAGAGAAGAAAAATTATGCAGACATCGAAAAAGGACCCAACTGGGTCCATATAGAATGGAATGAGGAAAGATTAAAACCCCTGTCAGATATTTACTGTAGTCAGTTAATAAATATTCACTCTCTATATTTAATCCTGGTGACTATTGCTACTGGTAAGGAAAGTAATTGGAGATCTGATATTTTTAGTTTGTCACACGATCACCAGGTAAGGGGAAACCTTTGAACCTTGACACTTGTTCTAGTTACACCTTTCTAAGATGGGACATTGCTTTGTTTGCATATCTCCTCTTACTTTCTGCTGTGTCTTTAGGACAAGAAGAGACCATAAATCTCCCTGACACGGCGTAACATCTATGGGGTATCATAACCATCCAGTGTCCAATGCACACTACAATGAAGAGCACTCCTGCATCTTAAGTCTATCTTAACACAAAACATTGGAACAGTTTCCATTACTGACTATTCCTGCATTGCCATTCTAAATTACATTCCTGCTGTACAAAAAAGAGGTCTTGTTTAATATGTAATGGGTTTGGACCGCCTTACAGTGTTAAATACGCCAGAAAAATGTAATTTAGCAATTAATCTTAGCACTTACAATGTGTGATATCTTAGTTTGGTTTGCAGCCTCTGGCTTCTTTTTTCATTTCATGCAAAAAGTTAAATTGTCTATTCAGCCTTGCAGGTTCACATGTAGCCACCCATATAAGTACCCCCACCTCTTGGTGCCATGGTATAGCACAGATTGTTTAAAAGAACAGAAATCCATGCCAGTCTGCTGCTTCGCCTTCAAGACAATTGGTTAGCAGTAGTTCCTAAAACAGAGCTGGTTTATTATTATTTGTAATTGCATATATTGTATATGCCATTATGCCATATTCGTTGAAAATGGTCATATGAAATGTATCTGTTCATTATAAAAAAACATTTTGCAGAAAGTCTTGTGACCTTTGTGTGATTTTAAGAAATGTTGAGCAAGAAGGAATTATTTCACAATAAACAGTAATTGAACATGTATTCTGTAAAATAAAACAATCCCATGGTGCACATTTCCTTGTTGGACATTAGTGTGAAAAAAATGGAATCTTTCGTTTTAATGACCAACTGTGACCCAAACATTTGTATTTTGTTTAGGATGAGTGAATCATTTTCTGCAAAAAAAACTTTAGGGTTTTTGTTGCCTTCTTGTACCCATTAAGGGTGATGATCTTACTTCCTGTGCCTATGGTGGCCTTCGATTGCAGGACAATACATAGCATGGAAAGTTTTATCTGGAACAAGAAGACCTTTTCTATTGTTGAAGTCTGCGTCCCCACTGAAAAGGTTCCCATGGAGAGAATAATATCTCCATTAAAATCCTGAGGTTTGTTTCCCTTTACTTTGCAAAACTATAAAACAAAAGATTTGTAGCTGGGTTTTAAGGTTAAAATAGACTTGGATTTAGGGTGTTTAGCACTGTTACATGAAATGCAATACTGTAAAGAACAGGCCGGCTGCAGACATCACATTAACACTGATGAATCAGCATCCACCATCCATTTTTTCACCAAATTATCTTGTTAATTAACGTAATGATACAAAGAAGCAGCAACAGACATGACTGAGAGCACAGAGACAGAAAATGAGGATGAATCATAAAAGGTATACAAATTTGTCTGACCTCACTAAGAGACTTTTTTATGTATCTTTCTTATTAATTATATCTGCTTCGCAGCCCTAAGTGCGTTTGTATATGTGTATATCCATATTAACACATCCAGCAGATGGAAAGCTCAGTTAACGCCAGTTGGCTGTCAGCCCTGGTACTTGCTTTACCTTATGTCTACATTACAGCTGTCAGCCCTGGTGTATCCTTTAGTCCATGTCTACATTATGGAACTAGAATATGAAAAGCATGGTACAGAAAACATTTCTTCTATACCACATCAGGTTTTAGAATGCTCATATTTTAAGTTTACCTTATGTAGAATTTTGATTTATTTCTATGGGAAAACAATATTATCTCTGGAGCGGCATGAAAAAAAGTAAATGGTTGGCCCTTGCAAACACCCAAACACCAGAATTCTTGTCCTGAATAACATTAGTTTTTCACATTTAACTGGACTTGTTCTGTAATATTAAAGTTGTTTCAATGGCAAGCTAAGTAGCTTATTTAGTTCTAAAGAACGTCAATAAATATACCCTAGTATAGTGTTTTTCAAGCTATGGGTACGAGACCCATTTGGTATAGGGTTGCTGTTAATGTCCCCCTTTCTGGTAAATAACTTCACTGACGGGCAGACATTGTGAGCTGCACTGTCAATCCTCCTCCATCAATAGTGGCCTCACAACGCCCCCCAAATCAGTTGGACAGGTCAGTTCTACACAGGGGCCCACTGTTGGCTACAGCTGCCACTGCTCACTGGAGTTCATTTATTAAAGGGATTAGGTTGTTCACATAGCAAAGTAAATGATCCTCTTGCAAAGGATTTATCACCCTAAATAGTAAATTATTTCTTAAACCATCCAGCCATGTGCAAAGAAAAATCCAGTTTTAGATTTATTTGCACAGAAATGGGCATTCTTTGCAAAGTACACTACAGGTAGTCCCCGAGTGAAGGACACCGGACATACGGACGACTCCTAGATATGAATGTGCTTCCCTGCTTATTCGTGTGCAGGACAGAGGCTTGATGGTGGGAGCTGGCGGTTCACATGACTTGCCGAAGAAGTCTTTTGCTGTTCTGCAACCTCTTGTAACTCTTTAATGACCAAGACAAACTCTACCGTTGTTTCTTTTTTCATATCAAAGCACAGCTTGCTCCAGAAGTTAGTGAATGTCTAGGCTCCATAAAGTTTTTTTTTTTTCTTGCTTTGTGATTAACTTACAATGAGCATTTTATACAATAACTGACACAACGCTGCCTAATATGTTGAGACAAACATCTCTCTTAATTGCATTTATTAAAATAATGTACCTGTTCAGACTTAAATACAAATTCAACTTACCCAACCTACAGTCCCTATCTCATATGTAACCTGGTGACTATCTGCATCACCACATCAACTTTGGTAAGTTACCAAACGAAATTCCTTTAGTAAATTACTAACACAAAAATTAGGGGTAACGCAGAAACAATGTACATTAGGCCTTATCCCCACAGATAACACCATGAAAAAGTGTGAAGGGTAATGGAAGCTTAAATGATCAACAAATACCTGCCTAATAATATATAAAATTTTAAAATAATGTCAAATTATTGCTCACCATGCTTTAATGTTTTGATTTATCATTGTCAATACCCCCCCTGTGAACCTTCTAACTGTACACTGGAAGCCACCAGGCTTGACAACTACCAACCAATGACTTTTCCTTGACAACTACCAACCAACGGGAGCATTTAACAACCTGCTTCCAACATACATGGGGTGATGTTATTTGTGAGCCCACTGTGCGTAAGGGGGAAGTTGAAGTGGCTAAAGGGGTTTACATGGAGAGGTAAGCAGTGGTAATGGTGGAGTGTGCTGCAATGGTGGAGGAAGTAGGGGGAGGCTTGCAGAGGAATGCAGAAAATGCAGTGGTGGTCATTGGTAAAGTAGAGCTGTTGGAGGTGAACACATAATTTACATGCATTGTGATGATTTTGTTTTGTAAAAATAAACCTAATTTTCACTGCATATCTTGCATATCTCCATACTCCGGGGTGGAGGTCTATGGGAAAACAAAGACATGTTCTGCAAATCAAAATTAAAAAATAGTCAGAAAAAGCATTTTAAAAGCCACATAATAAACTGGTTAGGGTAATTGCAAAACCCATTACTATAATATAATGAAAATACTTGGCAGGACTAAAGGGACTGGTGAGAACAGGAATAAATAAAAAAGTTTCTTAAAGTTACAGTATAGTTAGGAAATCAGTATTTTTAAGCTGACTGACAACTTTTAAAGTTATTTTTTTGCAAAACTATTGAACATCCTTTTGTCACCAAAATTGCTGGAGGAATATGGAAACCAGTGCACCGCTATTTTCTTCAGTCTCTTCTTAGTTGTAATTCAGTCCTGGCAACTGCAGGGAATGCCAGGTTTGCCGGGTACTGAACTTTGTATGTGAATTTGTAGTTTTTCTTCATACATATTTTCCTGGCTGTTTTCACTTTGATTTATGGTCAAATTGCACAATTTGTACTTGTTATCCATGCTACCACCCTCACCAAACTACCATAGCAAAATGGGTATCTATCATTTGTTTTTGTGTTGTGTTTTTTTATTAGCTATATGGCAAGAGTTATTACCCTAAACTTCAGGGGCCCACTCACAGCAATTCAGGACACTGTGTTGTATTGTGTGCGGTGAATGTTACCATTCCCAATCATGTTTCACAAAGGCCCAGGAGGCGTGCTCTGATCTATATTAATGAATATTTAAATCTGATCACTTGCTGGCAACCTTGACTTGGCATGTCTTTTAAAATAATACATATTATTTTATATTTTGCCATGTGAGCAGCATTCATACTCACATCTGACATTATTAATGTGGTCAAATATGATCTCTCTATTATGCATACTTTAAATAAAAGCTCAGAAGGCAAGAAGGTGCTTTCATTTCACTTGAGCTGCTCATTACTGACCCAGGATGTGGTGAGGAAATGATTAATGTAATTTAAACTGAACGGAAATATGAAAAAAGTAGCATAATTAATTTTGACATTAAGGAATAAGTCTAATTTTCAGTTGCTGCTCAGCAAGGAATATCAGGCTGTCTGTTAATACAATATCTCTACTAACATTTAGGGTTGCTCTGTTCAGACTGGGTGAAGGTGTTTTATTTTAGTTTTATTTTATGTTTAATTTCAGACTTCTCATAGCTTACATTAGGTGTAATGTATGGTATACAAATATGTCTCATATAATAAAACCATAAATACTGAAGTATGCAAAAAGATAGATAGGATCTGGAAATGACTGTTTTACAATAAAAAAAACTGTATATAACAATTTAAAGAGGATACAAACATAAGAAACAAGGTAAAAAAAACATTCTTATGTGGTCTTATAAACCAGTATTTCATAATATAGACAGGCCTGGAGTGAGTAAGCAACAAGAAGCATAGTGGAAGGCCTGCAAACTGGGTGGGGGGGGGGGGGGGGGCAGGAAAAGGGTTGAAGGTGGGGTTAGGTGGGGGATAGTTATGTGGGAGGGCTAGAGTGAAGTTGAAGTGGGGTTAATGTGTTGAAAGGTCAAGGAGCAAAGGGGGTTGGTAAATTATTGGTGGGACAGAGCGAGGAAAAAGTTTTCCTGCCCACCAGGTTTGGGTAAGGTTAGTTTTGGTTGCGGTGAGTTCCTCGAAGAAAGTTGCTTTTAAGTAGTTGTTTCAGTGGGGTAGCAGGTTCACCTTTGGTGTGGAATCTCCCGAATGTTATGGTAAATAGTCATGGTTGAAATGGTCATGGGATGGGGGGGACAGCAGATAGTAGCAATATAAATCCTGAGCATGGTGTGGATGCGCCTGGCAGCATATATTTCATGCTGACGTAGATCCCTAAAAGGGAGTTACTGGAAGGAGGTGGCCTTGGAGGACCGGTAGTCAAAAGTGTAAGAAAGACTGACTATTAACATAGTGTTAATAGAATGTTGTGGTTATGGTTAATACTATATTCTATTGGTTTGGTATTTGATATTCTTATTTAGGATAACTCGGTAACTCTGAGGGTGGTTTAGGGTAAAAAAAAAAAGCTGAAAGCAGTAACAGCCGAGCTACATTAGAGGTAGCTAAAAACCTTAAAAAAAAAACAATCTGGTTCCATTGGCGTCCTGCCCATCTATTCCCATCCTCTGGCTGGGTCCTCTTTTTCAGATCTTCTGCTGGCACTGACGTTCCCCGGGAGTTCCCAGTGGACATCAGTGCATTGGTCCATGCATGCAGGAGGCACGGCGGGAAATTCAAATTATTTTGTATTGGATTCTATACAAAATAACTATATGGAATTCAATACAAAGTAATCAAAATATAATATATTTATAATTATATATATTTAATATACATGCTATTGTACAGTTATATTACAGCTTTCAGTATTTTTATGCACACTTGTTTTAACAGATTTTTGTGTTTTTATTTAAAGTTTATTATTGAATTTATTAAGTATTGGACATATTTTGGTGAGTTATGCTTAGGAATTATAGGCCTACAATGTAAAATAATTTCTATGCAAAACAATGTACTGCTTTTGGTGTAAAAATTCTGACATAACATTTGTGTTGTGTATTGTGTTCTGGGTGGAACAAAAGCGGTAGGGAGGTGAATTTATCATGACTGTGGCAAGACAGTGTTTCAATTTAATACAAAAGGCAGCAAAACGTATCTCCTGCGCTGTGTGTTTAACCAGTTCAAGAGATTATCAATAAAATATGCTTTACAAAGAAATCATCCTGCCTAGATATACACTCTCTGGCCACTTTATTAGCTGTATCCATTCAACTGCTTATTATTGCAAATGGCCATGCATTTGGGCATGTAGACATTGTTAAGAAGACCTGCTAAAGTTCAAACAGAATAGGGAAGAAAGGTAATTTCAGTGACCTTGAATGTTGCATGGTGCTTGGTGCCAGACAAGCTGGTCTGAATTTTTTTAGTATCTGCTGATCTGCTGAGATTTTCAGGCACAACCATCTATGTCAGGGGTGTCAAACTCTGGCCCGGGGACCAAATCTGGCCTCCAACGTCTTTTTTTTTTTTTTTTTTGTCCCCAAAAGGAATTCTAAATATGAACTGCAGCTGGCCCTCTGCTGGATTGAAATGACGCTGCTACTACAATTCCCAGCATCACTGGCATCTATAAACCAGCGGGCTCTCTGGCTATGCGTGGCCCAGCATTAGACTGTTTTATAGACGCAAATAATGCCTGCATTTTTAGTAGTGTTGCTATTTTAATGAAAAGGGAGTTTCAGCAGCGGGCCACTCGTAAGATTTAGCTCCGCATTTCCAGCACTCCCCATCAGCTGTACTTTTCCTTGCTATGTCAAGGCATTGACTTGAATGGTTGGATTTTCATAGAATAATATTCTTATTATTTTTAGCCTTTGCAAAAAGGTTATCACTGAAATTTAACTCAGAAGGCTACAAATAAACAAAGAAACATAGGATTTTTGCTTAAATAAAATTAAAGTTAAAGTTTAAAGTTTTTCCTATTATAAGCTTGTTCCAGATTGTATGTGAAGCAAAACCATATGAAAAGGGTTTCCATATGAAAATGGTTTATATCTAATGAGAAGGAAAAATATCCTCAATTTTTTTAATGAGTTTCAAGGTTGGCCCGGAACTTTGTCTATGTTTTTAATTTTGGCCCTCTGTGCATTTGAGTGTGACACCCCTGATCTATGGTTTGCAGAGAAGGGTCGGAAAATGGAAAAATAGTCAATGAACAGCAAGGCAATCATGCCTTGTTTATGCTAGAGGTCAGAGGAGAATGGCCAGACTGTTTCAAGCTGATAGAACAGTAACTGAAATAACTACTTGTTACAACTGTTGTGCAGGAGAGAATCTCTGAATGCACAATATATCAAACCTTGAAGCAGATGAGCTACAACAGCAGGAGATGACACCATTATTCAATCCTGTGAAAAGTAGCTCACTGTTTTTTCAGGATCATTGTTTTTGAAACACATGGTGATATGTGCATGTGTTGAACTAATGCACTGATTTTTGCCTTCAGATTTCAACAAAACCTGTCTATGGCATGCTTTAGGCAATTTCTGTAAATGTTCTAGTCAAACGGCCTTTTATATCTCCATTAACTTAGCACCTATACCATCTCCAGCCCTCAAGGGCAACATACAGGACAGTCATTTTCTCACGCTTTGTAAATCACACTTTACTAGATTTAGTGCTGCAATAAAAATGTGTGCAAATCCTGGCCCTAGAGGACTGGAGTTGGATAGCCCTGACCTACTAATGTTTGAACTCATCCAAAATCATTGAGCTAAAAAATTAGTGACCGCAAGGATGCAATAGTAAAAGCAATAAAGAGAAGAAAACTATCCACATGATCCACACCTAAGTAAGGCATTACTACAAGCTAAAAAATAAAGTACAAATTTTTAAGTCTCAGATCATTTTTTGCCAAAAGTGCCAAATGGAAGGTGGATGCAGTATTTGTGGTGAAGGTGTGTTTTCAATATTAGTCTGTATTTTTTTTTTTTCTTTTAGTTGAAACTTTAGTTGCAATTTCCATAAAATATATTCTGTAAATATTTTCTGTATATGTTTATTTTCGTCAGGTGTCAGAAGAGGCGCTTCATTCCAAACTAGAAGAACAGGATGAAACTGATCAGGATATGGAGCCATATTTAGTTAGGAGACTTTCATGTAGGACTATCCATCTACCTCCCTTGGCATTTAGACTGGCCGAACAAGCAGAGTGGGACAAAAAAGATTCTGAAGGTCCACAACGGCCAACTTCTCTAGCATTGAGGATACCGCCATTGATCGCAATCACAGCTGCAGACACCACAAGGTAGTACATGAAATTTCCTATATAATTTTTTGAACTGCTTTGGGTTTTTTTTTGTTGAAAAGTTTTTTGTTTTTTGACATTTTTAAATTACCCACCTTGTGCTGCATTGATTGGTTCTTCCCTCCCATAATTATACCCTACAGAAAAGGAATTTCTGGTTAAATGCAAAGCTACTTGCAGGTCCATCAAGGCTCTGTAAACATTATTATATTATATATATATATATATATATATATATATATATATATAGTTATATATATATATATATATATATATATATATATATATACTCTCTCCTATATCTGCTGGACCTCAATGAAAAACCAGAGGTTGTGAAGAGTAGGCATTGTCAGGCCCAGCTGAAGTATTGGATAATTCTGACCAAATTCATAAATTGCCAGTCTCTTATTAAATATACAAATTTAAAGATTAGAGCAACATTTTTTGGGCTGAGGGGTCAATAATCGGCGTGTTTCGCAGTAAACTACTTCATCAGGATGTTTGGTACAATACAATCAGATGTAAAGAAAATATTAGCTGAAAGGATTGGTAAAGATGGCAGGTATATATATTAAAAACTTATGTATAAATCCAGCATGAGAAAAAGTAAATATCAGGCTGACTGCCAATGATAACACAAATTTATTGAAGACAAATTATCCTAGCGATTGGATTCCTGATAGTGTACAGAATTCTGAGTTAAGCCTGCCATACCCACTCCTGTGCTTCCAAATTGTTACATGATCAAGCCCAATTATGATATTGTAGTCATTCTCAGTCAAAGTATCACATCCCCATACTGTTCCCCAGTCCTTGAGAATGAATCAGGGTGGTGTGTAGGCCTACATAGATTCAGAGGTGGTAAGTTTGTATACTCAGGCTGTTTAAGAAATTTTTAAAAATACATGACAGGTCAATTTTTTTGAAAGCCAAACTTGTTTTTACAGGTGCATAGTCAAAACTGTATACATAAATTACTGCTCACAATACAGCTTGCTCTGGATCTTCGACAATAGCATCCCTTTGAGCAGTTGAATAGAAACCAATTGAAATAGGTTCTATTGTTCTTTTGTTGCTCACACAAGAGTGTTGCATGTCTGTTTTGTACCCTGTACAGGTATATGTGTAATTACACACATCAAATAACCTTTTTCGTGCTTACGGTTACCCTGGGAGCACTGTACAGAACAATTCAGCAGAAACGTCATACGGGTTATCTGATATAGATGATGGGGTGCAATAATTTCACTAAGCACTCTTTGTATGTATTTTTTCAAGTCAATATTACCCCAGTAAAATTTCATAAAAATATCAATGTGAATTTGACCAAGCCTGCAGTAGGTATTACCAGGTTACTGTCTACATGAGATGGTGGTTAGACATAGTCTGTTGTACATGAGACGATAGCATGCATATGTCTATATATTTCAAAGGTAAATACATAGAATACTAGAAATATGAACATTCTGTAACAGGAGTGCACAGAGTGACTTGCTCTACAGTAGAAAAAGTAAGCAAAAGATAAATTCACAAACTGTGGACTAATGCGGGTGAGGATTAAAGCAATGACTGTTTTCCATTTACAAATAACTGTAAAGGAAAAAAAAAAACTATGACTACATATGTATTCGGACTGGTATTCTGAAGTAGGCTTGCTTATATACATTTAATAAATTTATTCATCGTGTGTATAGCTGTACAAAGCATGGAGACAAGAGGAATCAAACCAATATTCTTATATCTCCTTATTTTGTTTTTTTACTTTTTTTATTTAAGGATATTACAACAATACAACAATATAACAATAAAAAATAGAGTTAATGAAACATCATACATTTATGTGCAAAACAGGTTGACAAAAATCAAGATAGTTACATTAAATAGAATACAGCTTAAAAAAAGAAAAGCCCTAGGTACATAACCATGGGCTTCTACACGTTTACTGTAAGACAGGACATAAATGAACTATATTGGGTATGATGATCACCGGGAAGGGTGTGGTGTAAAGGCTGGATCATTATATACTGGGTGATCATTGAGGAGGATTTTATACTTGTACTAAAAATCTAGTTAGATGGGTTGAATAATTGTTTCATGAGTAGAAAAGGTGCTTATAAAGGATTTTCAAACGTCAAAAACATAAAAAAACAAAACATCAATTTCTCAGGAAAAAGTGAGGGAGGAAGGGTCAGCTAATATACATTTATGTAGGATCACTTTAATTGCGACAAGGAGAAGATAGCTAAGAGTTTTCAGCTTCCCCTGGTTATACTGTATGAGAATTCTCATCTAGGTTTTATTACTACATCAGTTAATTGCATTGGCTGCTAACTGCAGACTGCTCCCAAATGGATGGTTTGCTCTATACTCTGAAATATCGATGCCGTGCACATAGGAGTACCACTGCATAAGGAACTTAATGAAGTCTAAGGTATGGAGGCTGGTCTTACTGCCATAAGCATTGCTCAATGAAGATGACTCTTAGGAAGCCTCTTACACAACTGTATTCACTACCGTAAGGTAAAATTATTGTCCAACAACCACCACTAAAAATGACTTACTCCTATTATTCTTACTTTAGAAACATACTCTCTCTGTATCCTCCTTAGGCCCCCTAACATTGCATATGAGGTTTAAGTCAGAATGTGCACACAGCTTGCCTCCCAATAAGCAAAGGTATGTAAGGTAGTTAGTGAAGTATATATTAGAGAATACCTTTTATATGACAGGATCAATTGTCCTAATGGTAATCATGGTCCTAGGGGTGGATTAAACTGCCTTGGAGTTAAGATGACACAAGAAGTATTTTTGAAGATGTTGGTCATGTATATACTGATGTATAGGGGCATATCTATAAATGATTCCATCCAAGATTCACCCAGCTTTTACCAAAACACAATGACACAATTTTTACAATGGATTTAATTGGAAAAATATTTTCCACATTGATTCTACTTATGGGTAAAACTTTGGTGACTCTTGGGTTAAAACGTTTAAAATACCCCTATAGAGTTTCACCTGTTCAATAATATTGGAATTCTATTTGTGATGATTATGGTACTCTTCTGATCTTACTTAACTGAGTGTTAGTAGTTGTTGCTAACTGAATATGTTTTTGATAAACACCCTTATTTTCATAGGACAGCCATAATTTCTACAGCCAGCTAGGTGCTACATTGAATACTAGAAAGTATAGACAATATTCTGCTGTCTTTCGTTTCAGGCTGAATTGTAATCATTAATTTGTAATCCATTTTTTCTGTATAACCTGTTCATATTATAAAAAAAATCTTTAAAAAATTACATTAAAAAAATAAGAAAAAAAAACTGTGGGCAATCTTTGGACAGGTACAAAGTGGAGAACTCAACTTGACCAGTGAGTTCCCTCTAAACTGTTGGCTTGCTCCCAAACAATAAGTCATGTAGCTTTTTTAATTGTAAGTAGCCTTCCTATGTTGATATCTGTTTGGGAAAATGCATATTTGACATTGATGCTGTTGTTGGCAAGGCTTTTATGGTCACTGACTATTGAGATAAAAGAATTTGGACACTTGTTTGCTGCATGCTTTGGATGTGACTCAAAAGCAGTGGAGCCAAACAGAACCAATCATTTAGCATTCTCGTTTTTCTGAAATGGATGTTCTTTAAAAAATGTTTTCTGAAAAAAAGATGTGTATTTTCCTCATTAAAGGCAATTTAGTGCTGATATAAATGGCTTTGTTTGTACAATATTACATTCAAAGCTAATTACGTAAACAGCTTTGCCAACAAAGTACTGTTCAATAACACATCATTACAACATTTTAGCAAATGTGGCAGAGTTGACGTTTTAAATTGGTTCTTTGTTTTTCAAAATATTCTGCAAAGTGTATTCCATTATTCCTGTGCTTCATTGCTTTGGCAACAGATGAAGAGTAATTTTGACATTTAAAGGTGTAACAAGGGCCCTAATGTGACACTCTTCTGTAGTGATTATCTATTGTGAATGAAACTGTGAATGCAATGCTTTCACACAACACACAGCGTAATCTATAAATAGGTAAAAGTTGATCCACAATGAATGTAGTTAAGGTCATATGTTGATGAAATGACCATTCCTATATTGTACATAAATAACAATGGATTTTCAGGGTTTATATATAGATATCACACTTGAAGAAGGGATGTCCCTTTACTGGCTTGCCATAAAATGCTCTTATTCGCACCCTCGCTGCAATCTTGCTTTGTTTTCCCTTGCCTTGGAGCATCTCTGTTTTTGAATATATGTTGTTTTATTCATTATCCAACCATTCAAAATTCATCTCAATAGCAAATGAGCTGTTCACATTGTAAAATCTAATTTTTATTCGTTCATTCTAATTTATGCTGCATCTGATGCAATATGCTGAAGGTCATGGTAAAATTGGCTTTACCTATAGAAAAATAAAGAACCATTGTTGTGCCCTGTTATGGAGTGTCAGCTATAAGGATGTCATCTGATTTTGCTCATATATTACTGCCTGAAAAGAAATATACAGCTGCGAGAATAATTCCAGATGGAGGAGGAGTATGTAGTTGCTGTAATAACAAGAACTTCCAGTGTGTGTTAAAAAAGATAAATCTGGTCTGACCATGTGAGTGAGAGATAGTGCTTCCTCATCTTGGTGAAATGGTGACATCGGCCATGTTTTACCAGGGTAGTAAGTAGTGTTCCTGACAGCAGATTAGTGGGAAGACATTTATCCAGCTCTTTAATGAGTCTTCACAAGTTATTCTATGGAAAATAAAACCAGTACCTTTATGCATTTAGTGACAACAAAAAAGTTGTTCTGTAAAAGAGGTAATTAAGTAAAATTAGTTTTTAAACATTTGCAGTGTCTTCTACTCCAGTTAAGCATTAAAGAACATTAGCCGTTTACTAAAAACAAACTTAACTGGATAATGGTTAACAACAAACTGACCTGTACCCTTAAGAACAATGCTAATAAGTTTTACAAAACTTGGTACCTATTTCCAGACTTTAACAAAGTATAATTCAAGAATGGAAGCTATCGCTATCTATTTTTTTTTTTTTTTTTTTTTTCTTTTTGTTTCTTCATAGTTCACCAGCATGCTCATTTGGGTTGGTAGTTTATGGCTCCCTTTAACTAACTTGGCATCCCATTGGATTCATTTTTTATTCCCCCCACCCCCCGTTTTACTTGTATTGATATTTTATACTTGAAAAATTCAATAAAAACTTTGAAACAAAGAACATTAGCCAAAATTCTATGAGATATGGTAAGAGTTAAGCTGATGTGTATATGAAGAAGGGACAGTACCCTAAATAGAAAATATGTGGATCTCCTAAATTAGAGACTGCACATAGTGATTGGCTGTTGTCCTCTTCGTGAGTCAGGTCAGCAGTTAGTCTCTATATTTTTTTGACTGTTTGTTAAAACTATATCTTTGATAAAAGTTGTCTTTTTATTTTTTGAAACCCCCTCCCTTTGTGCAGGCAACTTGGTCAAATACCCTTGTCCTGGATTTGGTTCTGTTGTGCCCCTCTGCACAGTCCTACCTCTGAGGAGTCATACTCTGCACAACTGCTGGAGGCTACCATGAGAAAAGTTCTCATCAGGAATGAATGGGTCTGCAGGTCACACACATTCACTAAGGTGGACTAATAAGGGTGCTTTCAAAACTGAAATAGTGTAGCGCCCAGTGGAAACACACCAGTTGCTGAAACTAGGGAAAAATTGGGATATTTCAGTAAAATGTAACCTTCATGGTGATATGCATTGGAAAGGAAAAATTAATAATGTTTTTGCTACGTTTAGGGATGTTGTGGAAGATTTCTTTTTTTTTTTTTATTGTTTGTTCTTTTTTTCCCCAACTATTCTGATCCTTTTTCCTGCCAAAAAAGGCCATATTAGAAAGTATTTTCTATAATAAAGAATATGGAGTTTAAAATACAGATGCAAAGAACAGTAAAATAAGTAAACCTAATTATTTTCAATGCTTCCCAAAATGCCAAAAGTTTGCACTCATTTGGTAACATTGTAGCTAAATATGTTTTGCCAAAATCACTTTTTTATCCCTTCTAGGTGCGTAAACTCATTTCTATTGCTTCTGACTGCTTTTGGAAGCTACAGCAGAAATACCTTACCCAAATAGACCTACAAAGAATACAATGTTCTGCCATTTGTATGTATTGGCTTCAGTATACCCAGCTTGAAACTGGGGGCTCAAAAATTTAGTTGAGAACATCTGCACTATAAAAGTTTTTGAGAGTGTGTATCCATACCTTTCAGAAAAGTTGGTAAGCAGTGATTTAAGAATTGAAAACCATTTTACAATGTTTTATTGACAATATTAGTGCTGAGTATTAGTTTTTAATTATTTAAGCTTGAAAGTGTGCCATTACAGCAACCTAAAGAGCAATTCCAGGCAACAGTGAAGCAAATTAGTTAATTAATGATGTCCAGTAAACAATGCATTTTAGCTGGTGTCTGAAACTTTTATCAGTCTGACCTAATTTACTGTTCCACTGCACTAAGAACCAAACAAGAATTTGCTGAGCTCCTTATATGTTTGCTACAAGGGGCTTTTTTTAAGCTGCTTTAATACCAATTTTTATTATACCAATGTTATTACCAATAAGATTTGACCCACAAAGGCAGGTGAAGTTTCATTAGCGGTTCTAGGAAATGTCATAGTACAGAAAAGCTTTCTTGTATAAGCAATAGTTCAAATCTTTCACTGGGTATATTTTGGAATAAATCTCTTACATGTGTTCCTTATCATGGGGTATGCTGCAAAAGTATTATCAACATGTGAGATACAAACAATTTACGTAACGGTTGATGAACAAGATTAATTCTGAAATAGTGTATAAATAAAGAGGCTACAATTGATTTTGGATAAGAAAGGTTGCTATGTAAGAGACTGATCAAAGTTTACAGGTTAGTATAATGACAAAGGAACCTAAAGCTTGTACCATGTAAAGATGTGGTCATTAAGATTGGTCTTCAACTTTTTTCAAATTTTGCACCTAATTGAATGGGTTGCGGTTTCCAAGACTTCGCAATTGTTTTATTGTAAATATATGTGGATAAGAAGAAATAATGGTATCTCATTGCTTTCTAGTTCTGCAGTGCCTCTATAAGGTCTTTTTCAAATAGGTCTATCTAATACAGAGTAGATAGGATAATATATTTGCAACCTAGATTGTGTCTGTTTAAAACTCCAAAATACCTGAAACACATTTTTCATATTGCAGCCACTTAAAAAATGAAAGTATTATGGTAATAATAAGGAATTATACGTAGGGTTTAAGTACCACGTAGACAGCAGTTTATAATTTCAGGAATTTTTAATTTTTTGCTGTGTTGAGCCAAATTTTCTGCCAGTTGTCCAGTGATACTATTTTTCCAAATTCTTTCTACAACTGCCATTTTCATCCTATTGGAAAATAAAAGGCAAACAATGCAGCTGAGAAAAAAAAATGGTCCTGATGAAGAGGTAAGTTTCGTGACCTTCAAAATGTTTGGCTGTTTTATTTGAATAATGAAAGTAATGTTTTTGGGTTTTTTTTGGCCTTTTTCCTGGCCTCAGCACTTACTATGTATATTTGATTTCTAGAAAAAAATGAATCCAAAGGGTATGGGGAGGGGTACAATCAGGTGTAATACCCTACCTGACTATTTAGGACACACTCAAAATATGCAGTAGTGTGTAGAATTGGAATGGTGTAGAGTTTTTGTAGCTATGGGGATGTCCACAGATTATTGGCTGTTTATAAGAGTTATAATTTTTCTTTATAATAAAACATAAAATTTGGAATGGAGTGGTCTTTTAACAAAATAAATAAATAAGCCTGATACAAAAATGTAATATGTACTGGAATGTGTGTTGTGGTAGACTGAGTTGCCGACTACCTGAATCGGGTCAGCAAACTCCGGCCTTTAGGCCAGATATGGCCTAGCCAGTGGTCTGTTCCGGCCTAACGCCCCCCCTGGTCGAACTGCCTAATCCCAGCCGGCAAGGGTCGGCAACCCGTGGCCGGCCTTAACACTTCCACTGCCGAGGTAAGGGGACATTCCCTCTCTTCTGTATGCATTGCAGACAAGAGGGATTTCCCTTCTTGACCTCCTAAAATGGCTGAGTAGCCAAAAAACTTAGCTGACCCCTGACCTAAATGAATAGTCTGGCCAATCATATGTTGCGATAACGCACAGTAAATGCAGCACACTGCAGACTTTTTTTTTTACATTTTTCTCTTACATTACTGCTTTACTATACTAGGTGAATTATTGGCCAAAGCTAACTGTAAAGCAAAACTGAGGATCATAGCCCTGAAAGGCCTTTAAAATGAGATAGCAGTTTCTACTTGTTTCTTCTGAATCCAGACCGCTTCCCCTTAAGAGCACTAATTGATGGTAAGAAAAAGCTGTAATTCTCCACAGCTTTCCTTTCCATTTTTCCATTAACATCCAGCCAGCATTTTGATTTAAATGCTCATCTGCTTCTAAATTAAGGGACATTACATATACTCAGTACAAATGTATTTAAAAGCAGAAAAAACAGATGTATGAATAAAATGGATGTTTAATAATACTTTGCTTTTTTTTCTTTTTATGCTGAAAGAGAACGCTAATATGCTGAAGGTAAAATTTTGTTTTTCTATAATACTTGGTCATTTATATGAAAAATGATGGTAAAATTTCAGCCAAAAATCAAAAAAATTTGATTTTTTACTGATTAGTCCTGTCAAAGATGACGTTGTAGTTAATAGGCGCTGGGTAGTTTAAATCACTGTTTGTTTCCAACTCTTTTAAAGCCGAGCCTCAACCTTCCCATCCCCCTCTAAAAAAAATCCCAAAGGTGTGTTTTCCTTCTTACTTTGATAGCAATATATACTGTTCTAAATCCTCTATCCAGGTCCCTTGACAGTGACAGGAGCATTGCATTGACCTTTGCAGCACAAAAATTTATCAGAACCTGCTTTTTATGCATTGAATTACCTAACTGCCCATTCCTCTTAGTCTCTTTTTAGATTGTAAACTCTTTTGTCAAAGCTGGCTTATTCTCCTGGGACATTGGACTGTCTGTTATCGGCAATGCCTGCTGCATTATATGTTGGTGCTTTAAAAAAAATCAACAGTTGTGTTGCCTAACACAACACCCCTGAACACATTCCTTTGGGTATACTGCATCCCAGTGTGGATGGGCTCTCTTAGATTGATCTCAAGGGAAATATTTTTGCCCATTTACAGAACCCAGCAACCAGAACAGTTTCCTACTGGGTCCACAGTTAATCCTACAATAAAACGTATTCCCTCACCCCCAAAAGGGGGCTCCTTAGTAGCCACGAAAGGCAGCAGGATGTATAAATGATATACTTAAATTGCAAATGCTGTTATTTTGCAATACCATAGTTCTGTCATTTGACCTAAGCCAAGTAAGCCATACTGGTCTTTAAATGTACTACGGTACATGCAACCTTTGTTTTAGTAGTTAAAGACCCTCAGCCAGTTCATGAGACTTTATGAGTTTTATGAAACTTTTTACTAATATATTCTTAAGTTCTGTCCCTAGGTATATCGTTTCCTTCTTGTATTTCTTTTATTGCAACAGACCAATATGAGCGATTGTCCCCCACTATGTGTGTTGGTAACAGTGGAGTGGGAAGCAAAGAAGAAGAAGAAAGCAATTAGGGACAACAGCAGCAGTACAATCCCTGCTGTAGTAAGGAGGAGGAATGCTAGAACTTCCATCACCTTTATTTATCTTCGTGTAGTTCCTAAATCTGTTTTGGTTTAAAGTTCTATATATCTAAAGCCAGAATTTTCTTTTAGGATATTTTAGATGTTTTAGAGTATGTAATAGGTAAAACCTAAGTATGTTTGTGGTCTGACTTCACACAGCAGGAAGTCATAGGAGATATCTACCAAAATAGGAAATATTCTCTTGGACAATTACCACCAGAATGTGTCCCCAAAAAACAGTGGTCTGCTTTATAGAGCTTTTAACAAAAGGCTTTAATAATACTTTACAGAACTACTGCAACCATTTAATCTGTTCTTCTCTTGGTTTCTAGTCGAGAAGAGCTCTGTTTAAACCTCTGTATACATGTAAGATTATGGACGCTGCAAAGAATCTTTTGTGATCATTTCCAGTGACAGATGGATGAACAAGTGCTCAACACACCATGACCGCTTTGTTCTATAAGGAGGGAGAAGGACCCGTAGGCACCACCCCGTTGTGGTCCCCTCCATTGGACTGAACAGGAAATCAGTCCAGATCAGTTCTTCTTGTATCGGCCAAGACAGATTGAGATTTGACAATAGGGGGGTTGCTTTGCACGTCAAGTTTTTACCTGAGAAAGGCACAACCGCTTGTCTCAGTCGACAATGATTAGGCGTGTGCATGCAGACTTGGATTGCTTGCAGTAACAATACAACTAGTTTGTCCTTTAATTTACTAAAGATTACATGTAATGCCAGACTGATATGGATAAATTAACTTTATTAAATTAACAAGCCACTTGTGATCCTTAATCACCCAGGAAATGATATATGAACTATTTTTGAAATTACCTTTCATACCCCTTCACGAACAATTGGTGGGTGTGCTCCGAATAATGGTAGTCATGTGCTTTACCTTTCCACATAATTAAATCAATTTGTATAGACCGAAAGACACTCATTGGTTTGCATCACAAGGGAGAAAAACCATGTAAAGGAAACTGGCTGTCTCTTCCCCAGTTTCCTATATCCCATTCCAATCGGTTTGGGGGCAGCAGTGCTGAAGTGCTGTGGTACCCAATACTGCACCTGGTGTTCCAGATAATTACCTAGCTCCCCCGCCATACATGCATGGGTTTAGCTGAGGAGTTTGAGCAGGTGTGGCATTGCTGAGGTTACACATGTGGGATCTCATTCGATAAGGAACTAGGGAGTAATAGGCTAGGAGAGATGCTGGAGACAGATTAATTAAAAAACATGTAGCCATGTGTTTTGGATACATTTTTACTTATGTACCAAAAATTTTATGCATTGCATTTTATTCATTTCCCCCACTTGTTTTTGCACTTTTGTCCTGTCTTTGTCATATCAAAGCTACCTGGTATTAAGCTGACTATTTGGTCCTGTTCTTGTTCCCTTTTAAAAAAGGAATATTCATGAAAAGTTACTCCACAGCCACTGGATGAGTTGGGCATCCAGACAGATACAAAGGCTGCTACCAGAGACCCATGACAAGTTTGGACTAAAGCTAAAAATGGGCAGAACGGTGGCTCAGTGGGCATCCTGGCCTTTGCTGTGCTAGGACACGGCTTCGAGTCTCAGCCAGGACACTAGCTGCATGGAGTTTACAGGTTCTCTGTGTTTGCGTGGGTTTCCTACGAGTACTCCGGTTTCCTCCATCTAAAATTGACCTTAATAAGACAAATGACGCGACTATGGACTTTGTACATCGCTGTGTAATATGTCGGGCCTTAAAAATACTGTGTAATAATAAAATGTCCACCTTCCCAGCATGGAAAAAATTAATTGCTCATTTATTGTAGGGGTAAAAAAAAGCAGCAATGCTAGCCTTGTTCTTCACTCCTGCTAGTTTTCTTTAATGCTGTACATGGTAAATTTGAGAGTGAATTGCTGTCCACCAGAACTTGCTCTTTGATCTTGTCCTCAGTCAGACTGATGGTTATTCCTGAGTGCTTTATGAGTTAATACAGTGTGCAGAATGCTATTCACTTCATTGGAGAGCCTGAAAGCTATAAAGCTTCCATCAGTACAGCTGGTTTATAAATGGATCTAAGTTACCGAATTCTCATTCTGCCTTAGAAAAACAATTAGTCATTTCTCAGCCTTTCTAGTGACTTCTGCTCATTCTAACATTTACTTAATGTTGTTTTGTAACAAAATTCATTCCTTTTACTTTTAATGTCGAAATGGAAACAGCTGGTGGCATATAGCTTATTGACTAGGAAACAGGAAACCTAATGAGCAGCTGTTGGATTTGGTTCTCTACACAGGTACAGACTTGTCTTCAACCCAACTCCTCCATAATAAAATAGTTTTTCTTTCTTGTACTGTAATATGTGCTGCATTTAGAATCACAAGACTGAGGGGGAAGGATGATCAAACATTTTGCAGTTCCTAAGAGAGTGATTGCTAGTTGCAGGTGGCTCTGTCATTATCTATGGTGCATAAAGCAGGATGACTCATACACTGCGTGATAAATATGGTCTCCGGTTTCATACAAGTGGCTTGTATGTAGATCTTATTTCTTCATCTTTTAACTTTACTTCCCTAGGGTACAAGATAAAAATGTCCAGATAATGCACATCCATAAAAAATATGGGAATAATTCAAAAGTAGCTGCCAGTTAGGAAATAATATTGTTGCTATCTCATCCCTGACTTCTAAAAACAGATGTCTGACTTTCTAGGGCTTCCAGAATGACTGATATGATATCACAACTTCACTAATTTGAATAGCCCAGTCTCTGGCTGTCCATGGTGTTAGAAGGGATAAGTATTCATGCTTGAGTTTGTGATATACAATCAGCATTATAACACAGGGCAACATACAAAAGGTAAAAAATAGTCATGGCATGAGTTGGCTATAAAGAGGCCCTGTTATAACCCTATTGCTCCACTCTCCAGGCACAATAAGTATTCTACATTTCTGATGTGTTTCAAGCAAAATATATGCATTTCATGCATCGAAATTCATTAATATATAACAATATCAAAGCAATGCAAAGCTGACAAATGTTCAAGTTACGATACGTTATAAGAATAGGTAAGGAGTATTGCCTACATGGAGAAAATTATGCTTCAGGCTCCTCTATAGTGATGGGCACATCAAGTCTAGTCTGACTGATTTGGACCAGCAGTCCTGCATAGCTCCCATCACATGGCACCTTGCCAACTGCTTGGTCATTTGCACAGCAATACAGATTCGTAAAGAACCGGTGTCCGCAGATTTGAAAAACGGCAATAGCTCACTGTCACTCCTATTCATTATTTATGGGGCTGTCATTGTAGAAGCTACTTGTAGAGTCTCTCCCAAGGTTGGAGTTCACGGGCATGAGGAAGCAGTAACCGCACTGCAACCTCGATGCCGGTTTGAATGTAGCCTTAGTCACCTTCACATTTCAGACTATTTTAGTATGCTGCCACACTTGTTTTCATACGAATCATGGTAACATGCACTTCTTTAAGGCAGAAAACTTTACGCTGTCCAGAACGGACCAAAAGAGGACAAGACTTTATTTTATCATTTTTTTTTTTTAACTGTTTTCTGTAGTGACATAGGGGCCCAATGGCCTGTAGTGTATTATACAGGCATCATAGTGTGTTGAATGCAAAGATTCTGGCCGTAATGATTCCATGAACCAGCAAATGAATAGATAATTCTAAATAATCTTTTATTTTAACCTGGTTCAGTACTCAGATGTGAAACACTCTCATAGACCAGGGCAATTTTCAGTTTTTTTTTTCCTATATAACTTTTTATTCTGCAAAAACCTTTTTTCTTTGGATAACTTTTTGTTTTTGACAACTTTTGCTGAGATAAAGTTGTTCTTGCACAGCAACTCATGGCTGTCATTTTTCCAGCAAATGCAAGAACAGGACAGGGTTCACTACATACCCTGTGTGCTTCTACCAACCATGTCAAAGATCTTCTACTAGTTACAAAATGACAGGCAGTTTGTTGTTTTCCACTTTAACTAGTTATTTCTACAAATCCTTTAGGTTAGTTGAATTGTTAGATAAATATTGCTATAGTAAAGCTTTTTCTGTATAATGCATTCCTGGCTAAAGATGACTAAATGGTTTAGCAATTATAACTGCAATTGTTAATTTTCGTTAAGAAATAATTTTTATTGTTTTTACAGTTTAAATGTATGTATAGCCTAAACATTACATTTGGCAGTTTTGTATAAGAACAGTAAAAGGTTTATAACCTCTCTGAGATTTTTTTTTTCTTGCATACACTAGTGATGTACAATCCCAGCCATTACAAAATAATTACTATAATAAGGATCATTTAATTTTCATAAAGTGCTAACATGAACTCACTTTGAATCTGTAATGTTTGCAATATACAGTAATTGGGAAGCAACATAAAGGAATGCTTGGTATTTGGGTTATTTAATTTGGAATATCAACATTATATGGCGGGAATAGCACTGTTTCTTTGAATGTAAACCTTGATACTTATAAAGAACTTTAAAAGGATTATATTTACCTGTGATTGGGTTAATGGTCAACATGTAAGAAATGAAGCTTTGCAGCCTTAGCATTATTTTGGAACAGAATTGTAATATCTACATGTGAAACTTAACTACATATAATCATATGTTTTTTCAACTTTGGATGTTTTCATGACTGATATTTTATGATATTTAAGCAGTAGTCCTGATAGCTCTGTACTGTAATATATATTGACAACCATAGATTAATTGCTAGAGAATAAAGTAGGACTTTACTATTTCAAATAATGTATACCATTTTATTATTAGCCTTGATGAACATTATCTCTGGCGGGATAGCTTTATTGATATTATAATAACCTGATCAATATTATCATCATATGTGCTGTTGGCTGGGTTGTTATACTATTATATTTTATTACACTACATTACGTCACATTTTATCTGGCATACGGAGGTAATCACTACTGGGTTCAGATACTGTACAGGAACTTTGCTGAACAGAAGTTCCATATTTTTTCAATGCTTGCCATCTTGATATAAGTACAGAGGTTTGTTTTGACACTTTACAGGTTCTTTCATACCCTTCAGTACAAAACTGCATAGTTGTCAATTCTAGGGTTCATAGGAAACTCTTACTGTGCACCTCTCCGCAAACTGCATCACAGGTAAACACATTTGGGCATACTTGTGGCTGCCATGTGGATCTTTCTCTAGAAGCGAACATGCAGTCAAAAGTGACTTTCTGGAACCACATTGTGATCAAATAGGAGCAGTTGGGACTGCGGTTCAGCATGCATTAGAACACTGCGGCCAACCGCGGTTCTAAAATAGCCCCAAATTTTGTTGCACACTAGATGTGACCATGACAGTCAAATGTTTAAACATATAAATTCTAAAATTAGTGTTTTTTATTTTGTGTAGGGATTGTATTGAATTCTAGAATTAAGCCACACTAATTGTAGAATTCAATTCCTTGTGAAGCTGTGTAAGCCGTGTACCGGGGGCTTTCTAGGATACAGCGAAGTCACAAACAAGGAAAAGCAGCCCACTGACACCAATTTATATAAAACAGGAAGTACTTTACTGCATACTATCACAATAAACAAAATTCCAAACAATAACCCAAAGAAAACACATTATTCTTTCCCTTGCAGCAGTAATTGTAAGGGAATATTCTTGCTTTTGGTCCCCTTCTTGGTAACTAGTATGAAATAACTAATCTATTTTTTAGTAATGCAGATCCCTTAGGCTTGACCAGGGTAGTGCGGATCCCTTGCCCTGTTACATTCCCCCCCCCCCCCCCCCCTTTTACACCCCCTTTTACCAATCTTTAACCGTTACCATTACCTTTTTCACAATCTGCTTGCCAACCACCCCCTCCCCCTCTTCACCTCCCTTTAATATTATTATATAAACGACATACTCCTTTTGGACTTAAATTGGCTGGCAGGCAGCCGTTTATTTACAAACAATTAACATAAATTTGCATACATAACCATAAATTAAATAACTTAACATATATAACCTTAGTTAACTTTAAATAACATAAATAACCAAACATAACATTTAATATTAACAAATGACCCTGAACATGAATAACCCCCCGACCCCAACCGCCACCGCGCCCAAGGATGACTCCTCACCCTTGAGCGCCCTTCCACACTCGCAGGGCCCTCTGCACCCCATCCTGCAGGCCCAAGAACCACAAATCCGTTCCAATTGCATTCAGGTGTACACCATCTCTTCTCAGGAACCGACCTGTCTCCTCCTGCCATAGATCTCGCCCCCCTCCACGAGGTCCTCGCTATTATATCCGACCATACTATCACCATCCCGGGAAACTCCACCTGTAACCGCAACAAATCAAGCCTAATATCCCTAATCAATTCCCTGATCCCCCTCTTACACAAATCGTTACCTCCTGCGTGGATCACCAGTACATTAGGCGGTCTGTCCAGCGACGCGAATTTCCTCACCTCCGGTACCACACGACTCCAAAGCATACCAGAGATCCCAATCCACCGAACCGTGGCTTCAGACCTAGCCACCCCCAGCTGCCTGCCGTCCTTCCTGACCTCTGCTCTCTTGGCGCCCCCACCACACATACGAATGGCCAATGATCCACACCAGTCCAGGGGCCGCACCTGCAATCAAAACATATGCCATGCCAGCATCTCAGATATTAAACATTTGCAAGCCCCTCCCCCCCTTTCAGTATCCAATCCCCCCACCACATGTTAACAGCCTGTTAAATCAAATGCGGTCGCACATACACTCTGAACCGCCTAGACTCCCACGTCCCGATTTTCTTAATCACCGATTCATCTACACCCCATCTTGCCGCCTTCGTGGCAGCCCCAATCCGAAATGAATGCGAGGAAAAATCCTCAGCCTTGACACCCAACCTACCCAAACCTTGCCGGAAGACACAAATTGAAAGCGGGACAAAAACGTCCCGTCTGCATGTTTCAACAGCGGACCACCCCCCTCAGGCCTAACCATCAACAGATCCGCCACCACTCGCACCGGACAAACCTTTGAACCCTGTAAGGCAAAAAGATGCACATAAAAGCCTTTACCCCCTTGATCCGTCTTGGACCGCCTAATCCTCAGACTTACCTTATCCGCAGTAACCACAACATCCTCCACAAAAATTCCACCGGGCCTATCCTTCGCCGGACTCACCAGTTCTCCAATTCTCATAGCCCCAAAAAATGCTGTTACAAAAGCAGCCCTAAACAGTAAAACCTCATATTTTCCAAAACAAATAACCCCCAAACCCCCAACCAACCCTTGTAACAATTCAAAAGTCACAGGCCTCCTCCTATCCTGTACTTGCTTACCCCTCCGGAACCCTTTCAGCGCTTGCCTAACAATAAAGGCCTTAGTAAAATCCTCCTCCCCCCTAAGCCTAAAACCAAAAGCCAACCCCGCCACAAATCTATTAACACATGCCACCGACACCCGTTCAGCAAACTTTTTGGCCAACAGCCACAAAACCCCCTGAAGTGGTTGCAAAGCACCACCCTTACCTGCCTCTGTTTCCCATGCCTCCCATACTTTGGAATACGCCCTCCAGGTTCCCTCACTCACCGATCTCTGAACTAAACCTTCGATAATCCCCTTGCAATATCCCAAAGATGACCCGGGCGTTGATGACCAACTTCCTCTGCCTCTGGGGCCAACTCTCGAAACCGTTGCCACTGAAAACGAGACAAAGCATCGGCCACAAAGTTAGCCACCCCCGGAATATGCCTAGCAAATATAAATACATTATGCTCCATACACTTAAAAACTAAATGACGCAACAACCGCACCGCTGGCCCAGAAGATACTGAAAAACTATTGATCGCCTGCACCACCCCCATGTTGTCACAATAAAAACTAACTTTCTTATTCGCCAATTCCCTACCCCACAATTCTAACGAAACCACAATTGGAAATAGTTCTAACAAAATCAAATTCCTCACCAGCCCATCTTTCACCCAAACCTCCGGCCAGGCGCCTGCACACCATTGTCCGCGAAAATACGCCCCAAAACCCCCCCCACCAGCCGCATCCGTAAATAACTCCAAGTCCACTGCGTCAACCGGTCCCTCTAGCCACAACGCCTTACCAATAAAAAATTTTAAAAACAAATCTCATGCCAACAAATCCTCCCTCACACCTTTATTCAATCTAACAAAGTGCCCGGCGCCTTTACCCCTGCTGTAGCTGCTGCTAACCTCCTACAAAACACTCTGCCCATGCGAACCACCCTACAGGCAAAATTCAGCTTCCCAACCAAAGACTGCACTTCTTGTAGCCTCATTTTTCTCCCGCCCATGTCCCCCTGCACTTCAGCCCGAAGCGCAGCCAATTTTTCTGCCGGCAACCTACTCTCCATTGCCACTGAATCTAACTCAATGCCCAAAAAGGTCAAGGCCGTCCCAAATCTTTCTGCCACATGCTGCAAAGTAGCTAACAACACTCTACACACCTGACTACCCGCCGGCCCAATCACTAAGAAATCGTCTAAATAGTGAATGACCGAGTCTATTTCCGACACATAACGAACCACCCATTCCAAAAAGGTACTGAACAGTTCAAATAATGCACAAGAAATAGAACAACCCATAGGGAGACACCTGTCAACATAGTACTCCCCCCCCCCCCATTTACAACCCAGCAACCGCAGGCAACCAGGGTTAACCGGCAAAAGCCGGAAGGCGGCCTCAATATCCGCCTTTGCCAACAAAGCTCCCGGCCCATACCTGCGCACCCACTTAATTGCCGCATCAAACGATGTATAAGCTACTGCACAAGCCGCCGGATCAATGCCATCATTGACCGAACCCCCCCAAAGGGGAAGATAAATGATGTATCATCCGAAATTTACCTACCTCTTTTTTGGGGACCAATCCCAAGGGAGAAATTACCAATCCTTCCAGCGGCGGGCAAGGAAAGGGGCCACTCATCCTACCTAGACTCACCTCTTTATCCAATTTAGCCTTCACCACCTCCGAAATCGCAGCGCCGAAGTCAAATTCCTGGGTTCCCTCGCCGTGCCCTCCACTGCACTGGGAATCCAGAAGCCCTCTTTAAACCCTTCCTCCAAGACCCTAGCTGCTGCTCTATTGGGGTATTTATCTAAAAAGGGGAGCATCCTTCTCACCCTCACCGGGTCGCCCCCTTTTCCAACACCGTCCCCCCCCTCTCCCTGAACCTTGCTTAAAGCATCTTGTCTGTCCATGGTTGCCCCCACATCCTGCACATTCATGTCGAAATCGACAACTCCCCCCAAATTTGCACACCCCTTCATTAAACAGCCAACATACCCCCTTTTTCTTGCTTCCTGACTGCCCTCCCCCCACCTGGGTACTGGAGCCAAGAAAAAGCTGTCCACCCCCAGTTTGCCTCCCCCCAGCCATCAGCCTCATCCATAAGCCTATATCTTTATGATCCCATCTCAAAGATGGTCTCACCGCCTTGCGCTGACGAAACTGTTCATCATAGCGCAAACAACACCCCCCCCCCTACTGCCTATAGGCCTCACGAACCGAATCCAGGTAGCAAAACAACGCCGCACACTGATCCGGCTGTTTTTCACTAATCACCCCAGCTAGAATACTGAATGCTTGTAGCCAATTGAGGAACGTGCCCGGGATCATCCTATGTCTCCTCTGCTCGCTCTCATCCTTACGTCCCTCCCCCCCCTCACCCCCCTTTCCAAATTAAACCGCACTAATGGAAGCAAAGAAAATATGTCCACATATTCCCCTTTTAATATTTTCTCTCTCGTTTCCTCTTTTAAATGAACCCCCAATGGACCCTCAAAACACACATATACCTCCCCCCTAGCAGCATCCCCAATCAATTCCTTGTCCCCTGCACCCCCCGCTCCCTGCCCCTCCCGCACCCCCCCTTCCAACTGCGCCTGCCCAACCTCCCCAATCTCCTTGCC
>NC_092863.1:83604390-83644948 GCF_032062135.1 Pyxicephalus adspersus
CCCCAAACCCCCCATCTGCACCAAGCCCCCTTAGACCCCAACCCCCCAGTGGGACCCCCAAAGGTCCTACCTTGCCGCCCCGCGTCCAGGGCTCCTGCGGCCACCTCTTCCGGGTCCGGCACCTGGCCCGCATCTTCATCCTTCGATGAGGACACCTCTCCCTCGGACCGCTCTGCTTCCAGGATCGAAGCCAGTCCTACGTCACTTCCGGGCAACTCCGATGACGCGGCCAGGCTCCACCCCGCGTCACTTCCGGTTTCCTTCCGACCATGAGGAGCATCGATGGACGCCATCTTCTTTCTTCTCCCAGCCAACCAGGACTCCCGCCGATCCGGACGCTGTCTTCCCGCCACTGGACCATCAGGTGAGCAATCCTCCGGACCACCAGGTAACCGTCCTTCCCAGGCCGCGTCCACAACCGGACCAGCCGCCTTCACCTTCCGCCAGGCCCCTGCAGTACGCGAGGCCCCGGCTTCCAGTGAGGCCCTCCACCGCCGTTCTGGCAACCCGGGCGAACGGGGGCTGCGCTCCCTGACAGCCACAGCCCCCTTCCCGGACACCGCTCGCCTGGACCTCGCAGAACGCAAGGTCCTGGCTTCAGGTGCGGCCTCCCCTGACAAAGCTGCACCTGAACTTACACGAGGGCTGCGGCCCCTGGCGCCCGCAGACCCCTTGCTGACCAGCTTTAACTGGGACCTCACACCGCCGGAGGTCCCAGCTCTCAGCGAGCCCTCCACAATGGAAGCCTCTTTGTCTGTTATCAGGGGGCTGTGCTCCCTGACAGCCGCAGCACCCCTGCCCGCACTCCCCCTGAGAAGGGGATTCCTCCCTGTCCTGGAGCAGCTCTGGGCCAATCTGCGCCCGGCCCCCTTGTCAGGAGGGTCCCCGAAGGGCCCTGAGTGCGGGTAAAGGGTTCAGGACTCAAGCGCACCGGAGGCCTACTCCTCCGTGGCCGTAACCCCTCTAACCTACCTTGTGAGGGACCCCCTGTCGCGCCCCCCACAGCCTCTGCGACCCTATCCTGCAGCCAAGCTTCACCATGTGAAGCCGCTGCCATCCTGAGCTGACTCATTAATGCGTCAAAAGACTCCATTAATCCTGCTCCATCAACCCCCCAATTTTCTTCTTGTAAAACTGTGACGACTTCCCACACAGCTCCCTTATATCCCTATATTTTCTCCACCCATTAATAATGTACCTCCTCTCATTTTCCTATTCCTCCCCCCGCATCTTTCAAACTCCCCCAATCAAAAACCTTCGCTGCCAACTCCTGCCCCCCCTTGCTCTTTTCCCTGGGCAGCCCCTTACACCCCTGTCATGAGGCCCTGCTCTTAATGCTGTGGGCCTCTCTATACAGTTCATGTATTATGGGGTAATCCCTGAACAGATAATAAAATGGTAATGACAGGAATCCTGAGCCAGCAATATCTGACAACCAAACTACATACTTTAGCTGCTTTGCGTATATTTTTGCAACCTGTAGTATAATAAATAAATAAAAAAAATTTAAGTTGATATAAATGAATATTATGTATGTATGTGTGTAGTGTATGTGTGTGTGTGTGTATGTATATATATATATATATATATATATATATATATATATATATATATATATATTTATAAATTTTGTTTTGCCCACAGCAGTCCTAGTGTCTTTTATCCCAAACAAATTATTATATAGTATATTAGGAATAGGGTTGCTCATATCGAAGAGTAAAAAATGCTCCAATCATGAAAACATACAGACAAGTGGTATGTATCAGAGAGGTGCTCAAGGTGTGAAAGATGAGTCACATTTGGGGATCCTCAGATTATTAGATTTATTAACCTAATTAAATTAGACATGCATTCATTTGAATACATTCACATGGTTTTGAGGCTTTAGATGACAATTTAGAAATGTCATATACAAAGATATGTTCTCATTGAATACAGATTAAGTACCCCTGGTATATAAAGTGAATTATTTCCCAAAAATCCAATTTTTATAGCTTTCCTACATATTTTTTTCTGATTTTACAGAATGATAGGTACTTTAAGATTATAAGATTGATCACCATCCAGTTGCTGTCAATAATCTTTAGAAACAGGTCATGTTGATGGGTAAAAATGAACTGACAGCCTGAGCAATTACATGTCATTGTATTAACGAATGATGACCCTATTTGAAAATAGGATCCAAATGACAAATGATTGCCCCAAAGGGTGTAATAGACTTTAGGTAGTATGGATTGCATGAAAATTCTAGTTATACAGATGCATTCAGCTGTTGTAGACAACTTAACATATGTATATACTTGAGTACTTCTGTACCTCAGTCTAGGGGTAGTAATGGGGTTTAGGAGTACACAACCTCAAAAAAAGGAATTTAAGGCTAAAGCAGTGGAGTAGCGAAAGACCTATGATGTTTTGTTACTCAAAGCAGCAATGGGTAGTCATATTTCAATACATGCCTATATTATTGTCAAACTTGATTACCTTTCATGTTGTAACATTTTAACCTTTTTATTATTCATCGTAACATATTTATTAAACATTGCTATTACATTATGGGAAATATTTTTATGAATGATGGTTCAACACACAGCATGCACATCAGTGATGTCAATCTCCTTTATCCAATCTACATACACACCAGTGAGTTCAGTGCAGTTTACTACCTGTTAGACTAATTGGATAAGGGTTGAATGTAGGGCAGGCTTCACGCATGGCTCTCACTGACCCCGCTTCTAAAAATAACCATGCTTAATTCTAATACAAGGAGAATATAGTCACACAGGTACAGAAACATACATCTGCCTGTGAGGTCCCAGCAGAGGTCATTAAACATGGATTCAGAAGTGCAAGCAGGCATGCTAATCATTATATTATTTTGCACGTGACGTGAAGTTACTTTGAGGTTCAGGTTATGAACTTTCATAAAGGGCAGCTACTAGAATGATTCGCTGTATGAAAATAATGAAATCTGAGAAGATAATCCAGCCTTGGTCTTTTTACACATAAACAAGAAAAATCAGACATCAAATGTACATAAGTAGAGTCCCACGAGTGTTCATTAACACAAAGGTTTCTAATGCGCCTATGTAAAATGATGCATTACATTTGCTTACGGTCACATAAACAGACAAACAAAAAAATTCAGACATCCATTTTGCATACGTACAGCCCCACGAGTGTTCATTAACGCAAAGATCCTAAAGCACTTATGTAAAATGATGAATTACATTTACTTGTGATCACACTGAAATATACACGAACCATGGCATGCAATACAGATTGAAAGCTGTAGAGAACCCCTACACTTCAGCAGCAGTACTTGGCTCATTCCAGACAATTACTGAGGTTGCGTACTCCTAAACCATTTACGGAAAAGTCTATCACCAGCCAAAACAAAAGAAATATATAATCCTGCTAAGAACCGCACTAATTTACTGCGTCCTACCTATCTTCTTTCATGTTCGTTTTTTCAAATAATATTACAATTTATTTTATTGCAATTGCATTTAAAGTGATCTTTGGCCAGGGCATTAACATTACCATATGTCATTCGCAATAGTAAATGGTCTTTAAAACAAGTAATCACTGACCTTTGTAGCTTTACCCAATGTGGATCAATTGTTCCTCAAACGTTTGTAGCAGAAGTGCTTAAGTTATACATGACCTTCTCTCAATGACTCAGCCCTCTGAGCTACTGCTTTTTGATAATATAGACATTAGATCGCTTAAACAGAGGAAGCTGAGCTACCTAGGAGAATGACAAGCTTTTACAGTGAACTTTGCAAATTCATTGCTCCATAGTATCTGCAGTTACAGATATTAATTCCTTGCAAAGAATATGCAAACGCTTGAATCTCCATTTTCATGCCATGAAATCACTTTAAACTTTTATCAGTGAAGAATTTTTCTGCTGCATACCGATTCACAAAAGCACACATACATATGCAAATAATGCTTAAGATTAAGCATTTGATCCTGTTGCACATATTTGCAAATATACTGTATGTGGAAATAAGATTTCTGCATGCATGTGCAACACAATTATAAAGAGAAATTCATTTTTTTTCCAACTGGTTCCAAGATGCATGGGAACAGAGCCAAAATTGTAGTGAGGAGAGTTTGTTGCTGAAGAAATATTAGAGACAGCTGGTTACCATATCAGACATAATACAGTGACCCTTTGAGGCCAGATGCATTTGTGGTGATTGTGTTAGGATAATGAACAAACTGAAGCCAATGATCAATTACTGAATTTTGATATTGCTGCTTTTTAAACACTGAAGCCCTGCAGATGTGAATGGCCTAGCCTCTGCGCACGTGTAGACCCGGGTCATGTATACAGATTGTTCGTACTTGTGCTGTACCTAGCATAATTGTCACCTAGGGTAGGTTATTGCTTAACACACACGCTTTATGCTCCTCCTGATTCAAAAATTATGGAGTGGAAAAAAGAATAAATACTATAAATGGGTTGAAAAGTGTCACATTTTTTTGTAGGTAAACATAAATAAAACTCAAGGTTTAATAGTAGCACAAAAAAGCAAGAAAAAGGGAATGATAATTAACTTAATGGAGAAGTGGCATGCTTAGGCAGTAGAAGTTCTACAGGAGACAAAGTGATAGTAATATATTTCCCTAAACTGCTAATAATTTAAATATGTACTTAAAATTGTCTACCCTACCAAAACATGCAAATAGAAGCATTTCTTTTTTCCCGTTAAGTTTTTGGGTATCACGTGGCACACGTAAAGGTAGGGAAGCTCTTTTCAGCTTTGGGGGTAGTAAAGCAAAGCTGTGGGTCACAAGTTGCAGCCATGAAGACATGAATGACGTATACTGTTGGAATATTTTGTTCTGCAAATATTGTTTTTCTCTCTGCAATCTATTGCACAGTTGTCATCAACAGTATCAACTTCTCTCCTAAAAAAGCCAATCGACAAAACGCATTGGGATTGGAAAACTTACTTTTTTCACTTCTACTTTTGAAAGCTCTCTGTCTAGTTTTAGGGTAGACAATCCCATGAATTCAATGGGATATACATATACCCTTGTACATAGTAAACCAAAAAGTTGGAATTCTTTGATGTTATATATATTACAATATAATAGTTTTTTTCTGCAATGAAAACCTCTACTTTTTGTTTCTTATTGTTATGTTTCGTTCTGTTTAGACTGATGGAGTTCAGAATTCACTTTAAAATACACATTTTATTCTCAACTCCATACCATTCACTTCAATTATGTAAACATGAATTTTACTTTTTACATGATTTACAGTTGAATGATCATTAATCTTATTGTGTGAACATTCTCATACACTTATCAGCCTTAATTTTAAAATCAGCCTTAAATTACTTTTTATTATTCCTCATTAAACAAAAAAATATCACTGCTTTAGCCCTTCTACTCCTATTTACATTGATGTTGCAGGGAACTCGGAGGGGGGGCGGGTATTCCCTTTTCTCAGTCTTGAAAGTCCAGAGTTCAGCCCAAAGGTCTCAGATATGGTGGACATACTTCCACATACCAAATACCAGTACTCCCAAACACAAGACTTTGAAAACAGATTTTTTAATTGCTACTCAATCAACTTAATTATTGTGTATCCTTGTGGTTTCCAAACAGTAGTATGAGAACCTATGGGGCACCTTGAGGCTTACAAGGGTACTTAAGTCCATCTCCAACATTGCTAATCATTGTTCTGACTCAGCTGTTCCCATTTATTTAAAACCAATTACCTTGTAACAGGAATTTAGGGTATATAGCTTGAGTTTAGGTTGTAATCCTTGGAAGGGCTTGTGCTACAACTTTACCATAGGAAATGTTTAGGATAGAGAGGAAAGATGCATTATTATCTTAAATGGGTGGATTAGGAGAAAATTACTTTTGGAAAAGGGGTGTGGGGGCTCCAGATGTGTTTTGCTGGGATCTTCAACGCTCAGAACAGAAAATATAAGTTCCAGAAAGGAAGGAAAGGGGAAAGAGGGGCAGGATGGAGTCCCAGTGGGATTGATTTATGTAAGAAATATAGAAGGTTTACTAAGATCTGATGATTTTAGCCATTCAATCATGTGCAAGCAAAAATCCCTGACCATGGTAAAGTATTCTTCCCAAAGTTCCCCTCGTTCACTGAGCTAAATTATTAAATTCCTTGCAAGCGGATAATTCAGACTGCTAAGCAAACAGCCTACATTTTTTATTAAAACAACCCCATAATTGCCTAGAAAGAGGTATGTTGACAATAGCATAAATATATTATGATTTTATTTATTTGAGAGGTAATAGACTATCCAGGAGTACCATGTAATTTGGAACCAATGTTTTGAATGAAGCTGATACATAATTCATTTGTTTACCATCAATATTATGTTTGAATGATTGCTGAATAGTGGGTGCAGGTTGAATGGAGATGGAATGTGTAGAACTGACAATATAAATTAATATGGTATAGTATTGTAATAGAATGAGAAGACAGCAAGTTTCTTGGATGATCTGTGAATTTTTTGAATGATAATGTGGTCCAAAGTCTAAGCAGCTCCAGAAAATGTAGACTCCAAAGAAAAAACATCTATCCACAGCTAGAAATCAAAGGTTTGGTTTTATATACATGTTTAGTATTACTTCATATACAGATATGTATGTCTTTGTAAAAATGGCTGCCAATAATAAATGCTTCAGTGAAATAAGTAGCTAAAACACATAAGGTAGTACAGCACAGTGAGTTGGAGAAAGGTAAAATGACCGTAAAGGGTCTTTCCACCTCTGCGATACATTCTAGGCTGTGTGTGACTCAAGCTGTACAGTTTCTGCATATTCGGTGCACATTATATAGACAGGTCTGCTGTTTAGCAAGGAACAGTAATAGACAAATCCAAACAACTTAAAAACCACAAGCAGATTTTCTTGTCTTGAACTATATTTTTTATGTTTGCCATCAGCAAAAAGCAAAAGCAAATATCGCCCAATCTGAAAGCTGGGACATTCCCAAATGACTGACAGGCCTCCGGAGACACTATCTGTTCAGAAATTCTACATTCTGGAACTTGTAAATGTCAAAGTAAATATGATATGAACACTGTTCTAACCCAAAGCATTAAGGATTTCTTTTTGGCTAAAAATATGCTGCTTATGTTTAGTGTTTCAATTTTAATTTAGCAGATTCTATCTATGGTTCTCTGGAGACTGTTTGCAAAAACTCACATTTTACTTCTACAAAAAGCGGACATAACATTTTTTTTTTAAACAAATTACTTACCTAAATATTCCAGATATTTGGGATGTATACATTTTATGGCTGCCCATAGACCTGCAGATGGAGCTTGTTCTTGGTGGTAGAATGTCCACCCTAGAGTTCCATCTCAGGATAGTTGTTACATTTGTTTAAGAGCCACATTCTCTTATTCAATTTACTTTTTCTGTTTAGGAATAGATATCAGGTCAAACATAGACAAAATGACCACCATCTTGTATTGCAACTCCATAAACAGGGGTGCCCAGTGCAGCATATTATGCTTGTTCATGCTATAAAAAAAGGGGAGCTCAAATTGGCACCTGGTATACATTTGAGTGCTGGCACTAAAATCAGAATTAGAAAGACCCCTAATTCTCACTTACACTTAAGCATCCATAATTGTAAAACAATTTATATTCTTCCCTCTACATAACCTGCCTCCTTTTATCTGAAACATAACCCTTAAACTGAATCCTTAACCCTCTTACAAGCCCTTAGCATTTAATAATAGGGAACTTGTAGAAATAATCCTGTAAATGCCAACCTTAACCAAAGCACCTAAAACTAAATTACCTTAAAGTTCAACTAAACCCTTTTTACGTTCAAATCTCCCCAACTCATTGCTGGTGCCGCCATGTTCTTCCTTCTCTTTGTTTCAATCTTTGACCTTCTTAATTGGCCAGGCCAGGATGACGTAACCCTCGCACAACTGTGGGGGAAGCCTGGATGCCCAGAGGATCCTGGCTGAATTTGACAAACAGAGTGCTGTAAGGAAGGTGAAAATGTTTTATTGCAGTAGGACATTGTCCCTTTCTGCAATAAAGACCTGCAAACATTTAGAATAAAACTTTAATTTCGCTTTAAAGTGAAACTGTTACAGATATATAGTGCAAAGCAACAGGTTTACTTTAATTATTCCCCCTACACCTGTATAAACATACCTATGGTTTTCTCAGAGGAGCGAAGTAACAAACATTACTTATCCCTTCCTGATCCTTCAAAATGTGGATGCTTGGCCACTGTGGTGGTGAAGACTGAATGGGAGCTGAAAGAGCCTCCTTGGGATACCTACATCATGCGTCCCAGGAGGTTTCTGGCTGCTCTCAGGGGCTTTTTCCTGTAATAGAGAAAAAATGCCAATCTCTCGCATGCGCAGTGAGATCGACCTTCTTTTTTTTTTTTTATTTACAGCATGCTGTGTTACCCAATCTTGTGACTGTGCAGTGCAAGATCAGGTGATGTTGCCAGAAGAAAGAAGATGGAGGAATATGGTAGGCCCGGAGCTTCCTCTGCACTGGGACAAATGAGGACTACAGGACCACGCGGGACCCAATTACTGTGGCGCTGGATGTAAAGGCAGATGGGATTTGTATTTTCTTCAACTTTTGGAACCCACTGATATGAGAGTGTGGACGGAGTCCTTAGTATTGAAAATTACTCTATTGTAGGATAGAGGTTCTCTCTATCCTACACACTTTAATTAACCCCCTTACCCCATAGTGCTGACTACTGACCTATCACAGCCTTAATCTAATCTGTAATATAAAGGTAATCCCCTTATCTGGCATACCAACCCTGTTTGACATCTGGATTATCTTTGCCAAAAGGAATTAGACCCATACCAAAATGGCACAGCCCCAAGATGTCGTTGTTGGCACCTATCACAGCAGCACTCTCTATGGCAGCACCACTTCTTTGTACAAGGAGTTCCTCTGTTGTTTGGCCCATGAGATCAAGCTGTAATAACATTACCAAGGTTAGGTCACACAAATGTCATTGTGTAAGCATTTAAAGGGTCTTTGTTCAAGAGAAACAGGGATCCTAAAGAGTTAAGCACTGGGTAGAGGAGCTTAGAATTTTAAGTGGTAATTTTCTGCCCTTGTAAATGCCTGTAAATCCTGTAACTTCCAACCTTACCAAAGCACCTACAATAAATTACCTAAAAAAAAATAAAAAAAACCTTAAAGTGGAACTAAACTTTTTTTACATTCACCTGTCCCCAACCTATTGTGAGTGCCGCCATCTTCTTCCTTCTCTGTTTCGATCTTCAACCTTTTTTTTAATTGGCCGGACCAAGATTATGTAACCGCTGCACAACTGCGGGGGAAGCATGGATGCCCAGAGCATCCTGGCTAAATTTGACAAATGGAGAGCTGTAAGGGAGATAAAATGTTTTATTGCAGTAGGACATTGCTTGTCCCTTTCTGCACTCTTTAGCACCACTTTTTTTGTAAGATGTTCCTCTGCTGTTTGGCCCATGAGATCAAGATGTAATAACATTACTAGGGTTGAGTCACAAATAATATCATTATGTAAGCATTAAAAGTGTCTTTGTTCAAGAGAAACGGTGATACTAAGGAGTTGAGCACTGGGTAGTGGAGCTTGGAATTTTAAGTGGTATTTTCAGCCCTTGTAAAATGCAGAGATTTCCTATTCCTGTAGGAGAAATTCATACCTTTAGCAATGAAAAACAGAACCTAGAAACAGACCATTTTAATAATTTCCATGTTGGCAAGGACTGCGCTTGGTGCACACAAAGTATGTAATTGCTTTTTTTGTTCTTAAATAATAAGTATTTGTATTATGATTATAGGGAAAACATAGCAGTATTTCTGACCTTAGTTTCTTACTGGTATTTTAATCATGTCATGAAGGTTCCATCAATCTAGGCCACTGCATTCATTCTTTCTGTCAGCCATTCAAGTCTTTAATCTATATGACAAAAGGGAAATTCAAATAAAAAGCAAGCAATGGAGTATGACATTGTCTACATATGAATGAAGAGAACATGCACATCTGGCTTCAAAAAGGAGAATTTGCTGAACTGGTTTACAAAAATGTATTATGTAGTCCTATTGTGCAAGTCCTAGATATGAATGTGGTTTAACCTTTACACAATTGTTTAATCATTTTTCTTTTATTTTGGACTAGAGATTAGTAAACTGATCTGATCAGAGATTTAGATGTTGATTCGCAATTAGCTGATATTCACAAACTTCAGCTCATCTTTTCATCTGATCCACTTCTCAGGTGGATCATATTGGTTTCTTCATATCTGCCTGAATTTCAGCTTTTATAAGACACACAGTGCAGCTGAGTTATCTAATAAATCATGACATGCATTTAATGTAAGTTTTTGAAATCTCACTGGTATCAGTCTCTTGCAAACTGCTAACACTGGCAGGACTGGTAACAAAGTTTTTGTTTGCAAATGTGGGACAGTACCATTCTATATCTATGCATATTGGGTGAAATATTCAATGTCTGTTTTTATTCTGTATGTAAAGGTCAAATCTGGTTGGAACGGTTGAGAAATTCAAACTTTTTTGGAAATTTCAAGTTGGAATAGGTATTTGGTATTGGTGATAAAATCAATGACAGGTATAGTAAAGGCCAGGTGATGTGACTGCTGTTATTGTCCAATGGCAATCATCCTCTGTTAATGACAGGTTTAATAATGTCTCCTCATAAATGGAAGTGCCTAAATTCTAAGTTCCGGGCCAAATAGTTCTGACCTGAGTGTGAATTAACTCTGATCAGAAATATCTGATCACCCCTATCTGTATGTATGGAAGTTGCACGGTAGATTTTTTTTCTCTTCTGAACACTGAGGATAATTTTCAGTATCTGTTGTCCTGTAAATTGAAATGCTGCACAATAGAACCTCTCCTTTGAGCAGAAAAGGTGTCATATTCAATATACATCATAAAGCATAATCTCTAAAGTGTTTATATACAACTTGCTAATTTCCTGACCCTAGCAAGCTCATAGAGGGGTCCTATCATATTTGGGACCATTTATTTTGTTCTTTTGTTTTATTTTATTTTTGTTTATTTTTATTTATTTATTTTTTTATTTTTATTTTATTTTTTGGGGGGGGGGGGGGGCACTAGCACTTTAAGCACCGTAGTAGAAGATTTGTACTTTGAAGCCCTCTTGCTTACTTATTGAGGCCACAGCATTGCTTTGTTATATAAAAAAAAAAAAAAAAGATTGAACCAAAGAAACAACCTGTTTTCAATTATTTCCTATTAGCAATTATTTGTGTTCCCCTTCCACAAGAAAACAATTCTACATTTCAAATTTTCATTTTATTTTGCACATGTTTGTTCTGCTAGTCTGTTAAGAACTGCAGACTCTGAGCTGTGGATTCAGTAATTTATGGCTTTAGTGTAGAAATGACTTCTTTGATTGCATCTCCTTCCTCTCCAGCAATATCCTTGCTTTTAAATCCCAAAGTTCTGCTTTCACAGGCAGCTTCTGCTTCTTCAGAAATGTATGCCATATTGCTGTTCTGCTTAGTAGAGAAAGCTTTGGGCTTACTATATGAAGGTATCTGAAGTGCTTTGCAAATTGATTCGTGCTATTCTATTTTTGTCTTTTTTTTTTTATTTCCTAGCACGCATTTCCTAGCATTTTTTTGTCTTTGTGGTGTTTGCTTTGTTTTATTAGCTTGATCTAGGCGCCCTGTGGGAGGAAGGTGTCAAGGTTCAGTAAAATAAGCATGCATTTGCTGCATATTAATTAGGTTGTAAATCTTGATGTAGACATCATGTTAATTAATATTCATGAAATGTATGACATCTATTTTCAATGTATATTAATAATTTTCAATGTAATTAACATCATAGTCCTATTGAAGAAATATACAGGAATACAAGGAGACATTGTCAATTGTCTGAAACTCTTTTTGCTTATTATGCACAATCAGTGCGTATGTTGGAACGCAACCACATTTTTTCCTTCTCATTTCAACATGGAAGAATAAGCCTTTACATTTTGAACATTGCAATGGGAGCAGGTATTTTCTGTAAATTGATGTGCTCTGACCTAGCTGTTCAGTGAACCACACTAAGAAATGAGCCTTAAGGGTAAAGCATAAGCATATAGAATGCTAAAACCAGCTGTATGCGTATACTGAAAGCTTTATAAAATGCTGAACTTAAAAAAAATTAAATAAATAAGTAAACCCCTCAATATGTAATAAACCGCATAGGGAAAAAAACCATGAAAAACAAAATAAGCTACAAAGATCTACTTCTCATCTTGCATTGCAAATGCAATGTTCTCTTTCTTTACAAAGGAACATTACCCTATCTATGTGTCTGAGCAAACATGGAGGTTGATTTACTCAATTCATAAGAACTGATTTCCTAAAGCTCTCCAAGGTTGGAGGGGGATACACTTTCATCAGTGAAATTGGTTGTTCCAGCAAACCTGGAATGGATCTAGTCTAGGAATAAAAACATTTGCAAGCAAATGACTTTGAAGAAATCCATTCCAGGTTTGCTGGATCACCCAGCTACACTGATGAAAGTGTATCCTCCCCAGCCTTGGAGAGCTTTAAGAAAGCAGGCTTATTGAATCTACTCATTTAGAAAAGGGAACTATCACTCACAAGAGATTAGTAAATGTGATGAAAATTCACTTTCCTAATATTACTCAACCATGTGCACAGAAAAGTTAAAAGCCATGAATTTTGATGGTTGGTGATTTGATGGATGAAATCAGTGGAGTTTCTCCTTATTCAGTATGCTAAGTATCCTTTTCAAAGTTCTATTTTCACTATGCTAGGTGAAAAGCCTAAACAAAGTAAAGTCAAACAACACCATTGTTTACAACATTTTACCAGGTGAGGAACAATCTTTCAATGAACATGTATTCTGGCAAATACCAAGCAGGAGATATTTCTCTTATTTCATGATGTGGCTGTAAAAAAAAAAAAGACAAACTGGTATGGGTTTTAGGTATTCTCTAACTGGCAATTAACTCTGGCAATGAAAGCTGTCCCTTAAAAAGGCAGGAAGAGGGCAAAGATATTGTCTGTGGTCTCTGTACAGATTTATTTGTACTGTGTCTCTGGAGGCACCTTGGTGGGCTTGGAGGGGCTTTGCTTCCTCATGTCAGAGTCTCCAGCAAGGATAACCGCGGGCAGACCGAATCTTGCTCTAAATCTCCAACTAAAAGTCGGAGGCATGAAGGCCTTAGATCTCATGTTGCAGTGCGATGGGCCAGGGACAAGCAATCACTTTGCCTTTGGAGTTCCTGCAACTAATCTCCCCCAATGACTAACTTATAATACACTGTTCTGCACAGTGTCATTGTGCGATGCACCCTTCTTTGTAGAGGCTGACTTTGGTTATTCATGCCCTCACTTCCAAAAAGGAGAATAAGGAACAGTGTAATAGAGGAGATATCAACATGGGAGAAGGGTTAATAGAAACATAAGGAAGTGGCACATGCTGGAATAGAAACTAAACATAGTTACATTAGCGGCAGTGCTCTTTTATCCATTTTAACTAAACATTTGCAACTGCATATGGTAAACAAGATATTAAGCAGACATAACAAGTTGTTCCGTGCACTTTGCAAGTACTTTGCAGAATTTATACATACAAGATTATGAACGGAGCAGCAGTGTCTTAATGTTCACAGTGCAGATAGTACCTGAACCTTTTTAACTTTATATCTCCTATGCCCCCTTCACATGTTAGGAAATGCATTTAAAAAAAAAAGAAAGATTTCTAGACAGAGGGTCATTTTTAAGTATATACAGCTCAGACACTATATTATATTTATACTATATACGAATATTTATATAGGATCATTAGAAAACACAACCATATAAAAAAGCCCCTTTGTACTCATTTTGTGGCTCTTTTGTAATCTTAATGCAGAAGCCAACAAGCAATTATCACAGGGTCCTACCAATAGTAAAAAATGTAATGACACATCCAATGTAAAATCTACTCCTATAAGTAACATATATACTCTAATACAAGCCATAGTCATTATATTAAGTATTAAATGCATTACATTTGCAAGATGAATAATTGGGTTTTTTTCTTATGCAGCAATTTAGGTCTGAAGCATATGGCCTATAGGCATAATGTATGATTTATTCTGTGTGTGTACTACAGATTTATTTGAAAGCCTCCAGACATTAAAAGCATTAGACTGTTTAATAGATATACATTTATTTTCACAGAAGGCTGAAACTCCTGCTTGCTTAAAACCCTGCTTATAGATAGAGATTGCTTTTATACTAGGACAACTGACCATTTTTGTGTTAAAGTGATAATGTAGACAACTTATATAACCCCATTTATAGCCTCCCTCTGAAATACGAAGTACATTTGCGTTATTCAAGATTATTCATCTATCCCAAACTCTCTGTGATATCTTAGGGATGGCTTATCGGAATTGCTGTGCTGAAGAGTGACAAAAGAAAAAGATTGCACATTTACTGAGCAAACCACCACAAGGCTTTTTTATCTTATCAAAAAATGTTTTATAGGAGGAAACTGCTTAAAATGTTTTTAGAAAAGAGTTAGGACTTGCAAGCAAAGACCTAAATACAAAGTTTAACAGTATGTATTACAACCTTATTATTTACCAAAAACCTGATATAATCCTAGGTGAGTGACTTTATTTTTCTCTGCTGCAAGTAAACTGCTTTGTTATCTTTGTGATCTCCAATTCATCTAAAGGTGCAGCGGTATGGCATTTTTGACCACTATCTTAAGCCGCATACAAACATGCAATTATAGTTGTTGGAAAGGATCTTTTACAATCCTTTCCAACGACTAAGGACTGCACGATGCATATACAAGTGATGTACATACAGCACCGCTCTGCTCTATGGAGAGGGGAGGGGGAGAACGTCAGAGCGCCACCCTGCTGTGCGATCTCCCCCCTTCCCTTGCATTAGGATCATTCGACGACGGGCACTGTACACACGCCAGATTCTCGTCCGATATCGGCCCTGAACCATTGGACGTGTGTACGTAGCTTAAGGCGAACTATAATGGCTGTGAAATTAAAGAGAAAAGAGGCTTTTTGTGGCAAGAAAACCATATGTATTGGTAAACAAAAGCAATAATTAACAATGATGCTAAAAACGAACAAAGTTTTCCTTATGCTATTAGTTTCTACACATAGTCCTTCTATGCTATGCATTGAATACATTGGCAAATAAAAATTTCTCAATTTCCAACGCGTTTCTCTGGGACCCAGTGCTGCAAAGACCAGAGTGCTAACCACTGAGCCACAGTGCTGCCTAAATCTTGTTTAAGAATAAATATTGATAGCCAAAAAACAAAACAACATTGGTATTTGGTGAAATCTAGCTTTCACCACAGACAACATTCCCAAATCTCGAGCCGGATTCCCTTTCCCCATTTGCATTTTCCCTCAGAAAAACAATAATAGTCTTACATATGGACATATCAAACAAGTTAAAGTATCTCTGGGAAACTTCTTGTGTAAGCTTCAAATAGGAACACCTGTCTCCTGAGTGAACTATTTAGGAGTGGAATTTCCTTTTACTCTGGAAGATTTCTTCTAGTTTCTGTTGTTCCACTGTCAGAATATGAAGGGACATTTGTGGTACACATATCCTATTTTAACATTGTGAAATATGAATCCTTTGGATACTTTTAATTTTATGTGAGTAGGGGGGTTTATCAAAATAAACCCTGATGTACAGGAAGAGAGCTTGAGTTCTCAGTTTCGGCTAAAATTTGCTAAAGACCCCTACAACTACATCCGTTACTGTTAACAAATGTATATGTTTCATTTAGGCATGAAAGTGCTAATTAACATTGTTTGATTCATTGGATTTTTTGCCCTGGGATTTGCAAGTTGGTCAGAAAGGTCAGCTTTCTCCCAAGAGGTGTGACCCTGTCGAGATGCTACAAAAGATAACCGTGTGAAACACACTTTCTGTCCATCATGTGTTTAATATCTACAATTCTGATTATCGCTAGTGATGTTCAGATTTCTAGCAAAAATCAGCAGCCTGCGGCCAACATAAATTCAGCTGTCTTTTACATAGCAATTATGGAGATAAAAATGGAAAGCATTGCATTGACACACGGCATGCTGGCTTGCCAGGGTTCCTTTCAGCTGCCGGCTTTGTGCTCTCTAGTTAGAATTGAATTGTTTATCCGTTGATTCAGCTCTTGGGAAGAATACTGCATTGAAAAGCTGTCCAGACCCAGCATTTAATATGATTTATATAACAACATGCGAAAGAACAGCCAATGGTATAATAATTAAATACCAACCTTCAAAGCTTATGTCGACACCTATGTCTGCCCCTATTGATGTCCATCAGGTTATGGCCGGAGGGTGAGAATGATTAAGTAAAGGTCATTATGTGGGTGGCACTCATAAATGTACACATCTTATAGGTTGCACTGCTACATAGATAAATTAAATTTCATTCATATTATCAGCATTTGAGAATTTACATATTTTAATGAAGAAATTAAATTTTATGCTGCTAACATTTGGGGGAAAAAATTTGAATTATTTAAAAACAGTCCGATGTGTCACAGCTTAAAGTGCAACTATCAGTTTAAAAACAAAAAAGGTGGAAGCAGTCTATCCCTTTGCAATCCTAGTATAGTCAGTCCCACGCTATTTTGTCTTCATTCTTTGTTCCAGCAGGAGCTGGACACCGGGTGCCACCATCTTCTTCCTCTCCTTCGGGGTTGTACTTTCTGCGTCACCTGATCTCATAATGTGCAAGCGCATTTGTGAGATTAGCACTTTTTTATATCAGAGGAAAGGCTTCTGTGCAAGCCGGATCTTGGCTCATCCTGCAGCCTTCTGGAATACGTGATGTAGGTATCCCAGGAGGCTTTGGGTTTCCCAATAAGTCTTTATTTCTGCAGCCTCCCCTTTAAATGTGAAATAGTATTAAAAGAATAAAAAAAAACATACTTTTTTTATCCACCCTTTTATATAAAGAAAAAAAAATGTGATAAGTCTACTTTAAAATTCTCGCATAGTGTGTATGGCCAGTTTAATAACTGCATAAGCAAAGTCTAGTCTGGTGGGGATAAGAAGCTTGCAATATTAAGGCTGCCCCATGTCAAAGAAGTTAGCAAATTTCCTATTGGATAAACTAACAAACTCCTTTGGATAGCAAAACACATTGAATGTTGTTGGGAGGTCCAGTAACTATTCTGTAGTAGGCTCCAGACCTTTGGTCAACCACGTGAGTGATCATTGTCAAGGATGAGGTCAAAGTTGCAACCAGCAGGGCGTTGAAGTTTTTGAAGAGTCTGTGGAGAAGCGGATTTATAAACGGAAGGGTATCATCTTGACCATGTAAAACAAGCTTTTTAACTTTTATAGTAGGAAGGGAGGTTTCTTCTAAGTTCAAATGTATTTCTAATGGGGGGCCAATGGAATACCCAAGTGTTATCAGAATAGGGGATATGCAGGAGAATACCACCAGACACTGCTCAGTGATCATGCAAGTACATTTTTCTAAGCCTTCCCAGAGGCTGCACAATTCAAACAACTAAAAGTTCACTTATGGTTTAAGGATTATGCAGTTGTGTTCCTGCTATTTAAATGCAATCTCCCTATTTTAAACTTCATGCAAATTTTCACTCTCCTGCTGTTTATTTAACTTTTTAATAACTAAAAAAAAATATCCATTTGTGTTTCAGAACAGAATGTACAGACCACAGTTTGAGCATTTCCTTATAAAAAGACATGTTTGCAGTCTGTTATCCTGCTGATGAAACTTGAACATTATCACATCTCCTATTAATAAAAGGGCAGCAAATTATGCATCATATAATAGAAGCAGCCAAATGGCACATGTCATTTTTAATGTGTAATAAAATCTGCAGAACCACTTAAATTAGATTGTGTTTTGCATAAAACAAAAAGTGGGAAATGAATGTTTAAAGAATATTAAGTAGATGTGAGGATTGTTATGGATCCACAGTGCTTTGTTCTACCCAAAATGTGTTTAATGACAGATTACAGGAATCTTTAATAAGTATCAGAGACTTTCGTTTTTATCCACAGATCATTTTCATGAGCAGTAATACAGGATATATAGGATCCTTGATGGAAAAATATGAAATAATTAGTTGCATTAAAAAACGAGTTGTCTGGCGGTCACTCTGACTTTTCTGCTAAAATACTTTGAATCACTATCCCAGAAAAAACATGCAAAAAGGGTTCTCACTTTTTTTGACTTTTCTAACTTGTTATGGGTAAGTTAATGAGAAAATATTAAAGCCAAGGGGTCACATCATTGCAGCCAATCAACCAGCATTATTTAGAGGGTCAGACTCCATAGTTTTCTCAAGAATTGTTCCCAATGAAGAACATTAAAAAATGGTGTCTTTTCTCTGACTTCACCTATATGGAAACTTATAGTGGGTCACTAAATGAGAAAATATTAAATCCACTGCAGCCAGTCAACCAACATTATTTAGAAAGGTCAGCAGTCAGCACTTGCCTATCATGAACAATCAACATCTGCAGTTACATACCATGGTGACTGGATTAAGGTGTTTGTGCTGAATTGATATAAATGTTGACCCATTTTCAATACGAGTAGAACTGATGAAGAAGCTTAGAAAGCTGCAAAAGTCTCTACAAGTCAAGTTTAATGTTCAAACTACTATTAGACAGCCCCTGTACTTTTCTCAAGAAACGTAGAACATTTAAACAGTGTGTTCACTGTATAGTGTCCATACATAATTGTAATGTGTCAAGGAGACCATGAGACCAGGGCTTTTCTGTGCACTTTAAGGATGAATTGCATAGGGGCATCTCCCATTTATACTCCCTCATACCCCTTGTCATAGAACACCATCGTCTGTCAAGTGTTTGATCCATTGTCACTGGAAACAGTCACTAAAGATTGTTTCTAGGGACAATTATTGTACTTCTCTAAAGACATTAAAAGGACACTGGGTCCCTCCATCTCCCTTTTTGAGTATATTGGTGCAGAAGAATACGGGAGGTCAATTGTTGCTTTATTGTATAAACGACAATAAAACAAACTTACCTGCCTGTGCACAATTATTTAACTAAACTCCCCTGTTTTTGCTTATTTGCTGGAACCAAGATCTACACCCGATCCTCTTCTGGATTCGGGATACTCCGTATCTTGCGATTGAATAGGCTGGAATGATGCATCTCCCGCACATGTGAATGGGAGTTTATTCATTCCTGAGAGCCAGGTACACTGGCATTGTACACGTAGCTGTGCATGTGGAGCTCAGTGTACATTTTGGAAAAGACTGCAAACCAGCAAGGTCTATTACAGAAAATACATACCTGTCATTTCTGCAATATTGAATCTGCCAAGTTACAACTTTAATTTTTAGATTTAGTTCTCTTGTAACATAGAGCTGTCAAACATCCCTCAGCAAAGCAGAGTTAACAAAACCAAAACCCATGATCACCCATTTCACCTTCATCACTACTACCTAGTCTGCTTAAAATATTAAGGCTGTAGCTAGTAAATGCAAATTTTGCCCAGGGTGGTAGGAATAAGGGGGAAAACACTGCTTATTTCTTGCTTCTGCAGGCCTAATCATCTTCGTATTACCAGTATCTGAACTGGTAATGGAAAGTGGAGAAAAGCACTTGCTAATGGGGAAGTAGAAAATTGAGTATGTATTACAAATATTCCAATCCCCCAAAAGAGAATTCAACTCTTGCACTGGAGGGGGTGCAATGTAGAGTTCAGCTTGAAGGGCATTTGATTACAGAGGAATGGGAAAGCTAGAAAATCCTCATTGTTACTGCAAGGAGAACTCACAAGCAACTGTGGGGGAGGGGGTGACTTTGTGGAACATCCCTTGAAATGTCAAGGAGAGATTTAACTCATTCCATGGTTTCCAAATTGATATCACTCAGCTCATTTTTCATCCACAGTAACTGAATTACATTTCTTCTGATGCTCATTTATCTAAGGGGTGTTCCATTGCTTTGTCGGTCTGTTTGGCAGCAATGCATATAAATGTTATTGATTTATGTAGATGTAGCTATATATCTCCATATGCAAAACAGCTTACGGCTTGTGTTTCTGTATAATGAGCAAAACAATAGTCTGGCAAAGCTCATCGCTTTTCCTAAAAATCTATCAGTCAGCAGAGAATTGTATAATATGACCAAGTGGAAGGCTGCATATACTTGGTATTATATGTGCTGAATTGATGGTTTGGCATACACCTTTACATATATGCCATAGTAAGCTTGGAAACAAAAAAGCTAGCACACATATTTCTTCATGTGTTAAAAATGCAAACTGTCTGTATTGCCCCAGGGATGCAAGGTTTAAATTTGTAATGGAAAATGACAAGTGTCTTATCCGAAGCACATTGAATATTTACCAAGGACAAAAAAATTTAGAAAAACACTGGTTAGGACCATCGGCCATTGTTGCACATTTACAAACAAAACCAAACATCCGCTATTGTAAAACGAGTAATTAATATAGCAAGTGCATGCATGTGCCTACTTAAACCAAATCCTCCATATATTTAAAAATTTCAATAATTTGCATAGTTTATAAAAATTATTAAAATATCAAATAATTTAATGGTTCCCTGGCAGTCCTGGGATGAAACCTGGAGAAGGGATAGAAATGAGAATAATCAACGTAGGCCTTTGTATTTGGGGGGGAAACACATATAGTTGACAAGTGGATATTGTTGGTATTGGTATAAGGCAGCAAAAATTCTACTGAAGAAGCAGTAGACACGTGCGAAATGTGTTTGGAATAAACAAGGTAATCAATAAATGTATACATATAACAAGCTGATGGATATTTTGTTTTTGTGTTGCCTTTAAGGTCCTAGAGAAACCTTTGTTGGAACAGATTTATATTTAGATTGGGACCTGACACCTTACCATTAGTTGCCTCTAAGTATAAATGAAAAATAAAGTGCTAAAAATTAAAAGGCAAATTTTATATGAAATGGAGACATGTTTTGTAACAAAAAGACACTCTTCGCTGCTGTCCCATATGATTGCACTTAAAAGAAGCTGGTATACTCCTTAAACGTGTATGTCGAGTCAATTTTTCTTATTTTTGATAGTTTTGGGAAGAAATAGAAATTCTGTTGGGGTTTTACTACTATCCAGATTTCTCTTGCCCTTACTTGATGTGAAAACTGTTTTAACAGACAGGAAATGAGGGTGACTTTCCAAAAGCATTACATGGCCAAATAACATTTTTATTTAGTAGGGTAGGAAAGAACATGCACTGAAATAAAACTATGACAGTAAAGACTCTTTATGAAGGACAGACAGTTGTAGTGTATTGCCTGGAGAATACAGGATGAGACAATTTTATATCTACCTTCTAAAGCAAAGTCCAAGATGACCAAGATAGAAAGAATTTGTGAATAAATGAACTGCACATAATAGTTCTAAACCATTGAAGAAGAACTAAGGGAATTACCTTTTACAAAACCAAATACAGACTTAATTTTTCCTCTTTATTTAGCAATATCCAAAGGGGAAGTTTATCAACTCTGTTGCCAAACAAGGAAATGCTAAACAGGAGCCCTTAGACAGATTGTGTGACAGATTTATTACATTGTAACAGATTGAATCATAAATTCTTCCTTTGGCTTTTCTAAAGATTGATCAGCAATTATAAGGTGTTTATGTGACTTTGTTTATTAATAAATAGTTTTTATTGTAGTTATTGCTGTGGCCAGGATAGTTAAAAGGAGCCTCCTTGACCCCAGGCTTAGCCTGGAGCCTCCTAAATCCATAAAACATTCCAATTTTTCCTTTGGCTTAGAATGCAAAAAAAAAAAAAAAAAAAAAAAGAAGAGCTGAGCCTCATGAGATATGTTATTTACAGTTTTTGCAGCCCATACCTTTAAATCAGATTTTAAAAATTGGTGATCAGGCATGGCTTTAATGCAGAAGGGGACATGTGATGTTCATTCTTCAATTAGCATTCATACATACATACCTGGTCACTCGTTGGTTGCTGGAATACCTGACATATCCCAGCTTCCCCCGCAGTTGCTGGGACTGAATGAACTCCTGCTTTTATCATCACGGCTTGGTCAATCAAGATCGCCAAAGATCGAACCGAGGAGAAGAGAAGAAAGAAAAAATGGTTCTGCTTTAGGCACTGAAAAGCATTTTGTGGTTTTTTGCCCCTGGCCTGCTGGAACCACATAAAATGGTCTCAATTTTGTGACCTGTTAAGTCTAGATTAGTTGAAAGTAGCCTTCTTAACCCTCAGGAGCCAATTAAATCCCATTGCTCCATTAAAATAAATATTTTACCTTACCTAATATACTCGCTAAACGCTCACTCCTAATTTGGTTGACTGTAGATTCTACTGCATAAAGGTTTTGCTTTAATCAAATGCAATCACAATAATATGAATCCCTACATTTATATTTATAAACAATTCAAATCTTTAGTAATGTTTTTTTTTTTTTCAAACAATACAAGTTTGAACCTTGAGTAGACCCTATAGACCTTGAATTATACATTAGCTTCCAAAAACCAACATTTAGCCAAAATGGCCAGATTTCAGCTAAACGGTCACTCCCAATTTCAAAAATCCCTACCATAACTTTTTGTACTAATCCCTAACCAATACTCCAGTATTGGTGTTAAATAGCAAAAACAATGCCTCAGTTTCAAAATGTAAACATTTTTATTGGAAATAAAAAAAAAAAACTATTTGTAACTTTATCGAGGTAAAAAAAGGTTTTATTGTTTTACAAGTTGCATTATAGACCTTTAAAAGCTCTTGGGGGCAGAAGGCCAGTGCATTAAGATACTTAGTGACTCTTTCAAAATTAGTTTAAGTAATGAAATTTTGAAGCACCATGGGTTCTCAATGCTCTAATTATGTAATATGATATGCAAATAACTTGCTAATAATATTGACTGATAAAAACACCTAGGACCAGATTTATTTGTCATTTTTCGGACTCTTCGGATTATGTTCTAAACTGTCTACCTGCAAGTACTATGATCTAACCACTTTTTAATGTAAACTCTGTTGCCTTCCCCATATCAGGTTTAATCTCTTTTTAGGTATAATCTCCTCTTATTTAAGGTTTTCGGTGCGCAGTATGTTGACTAGTAATTTGGCAATACATTCCTGCATACAGAGAACAGAATTAGGAATGAGGAGGCAAAGCTTCTCTCTTCCTCCCTAGGCGAGATAAAACATTCTATAAAGCATAGTACCCCAGCTGATCTTTCAATTTACAGATGCTTACACAGCACTCATGGCTAATTAATGAGAGTCTTTGGGTGACTATATGTTGACAATTAATTCAGGAATACATTCCTGTGTACAGAGAACAGGATGATGAATGAGGAGACACATTCCCCAGAGATGTACTGTAGATACCCCAAGGCAATAAGTACTAGCAATTTAAAAAGTTGACATAGAAAACCAGAGCCTTAGCAATGTGAACATCTAATAAAAGCTGTAGTGCTATTTGAATTATGTCAACCACAAAAATAAAAACAAAAAATCCTTGTCTACTATATCAATGTAGTTATTCAGAAATTCAGGATTTAGTAACATATTCACTGTCCATGATTGGTATGGAAAATGGAACCACATCTGCAACATGAAGGATCTTATTTTCTCTCTCAAAAGCAAAATAGGATATTCAGCAAAACATGGGACCCAAGCTGATCTTTCAATTTAATGATTATTAATCTGGGTTTTTTATTCCAATTTTTGCCTATTTTCCTTGCAATCTATGCTCATCTTTACTAGAAACTACCTAGGGCTGGAACATACAGATGGCTTCCCCTGTTCTCTTCGTTCTACTACTCCGTATATCTTTCTTCTCCAGCTTTTCTTTTCTCTTCTCCCATATTTGCCTATAGAAAACATCATTTAGATGCCCATTTAAATGGTTTCAGTAAATCATCTGCTACCACAAGTTAGAGCCCTCTCCATTCTCCAAATTTAGCTTTACAATATTTGCAGTATGTTGTATATATCCGACAGTCTTTGTTTCTAGTCAGCTGTACCAGATGGTGAATACATGACCCTTTTCACATTTTTTTTTTTCAATTCGCATAACTAAAACATTGAATTAAAAAAAACTGTTATAGGATTGCAAATGGTAATTTAAAAAAAATCAGATTAAAGAAAACTTTTGCAAGATTTTAAAAATGTTTATCTTCATATGAAGAGCTTGGATTATTTTGAAATAAATCCTAAACCATGAGCCACATAGCAGAAGATGAAAAAATATATATCCATTATATAGTTGCAAAGCATGCAACTGTATAAACAGCATTTGTCACCTGGTAGCAAATCACACCCAACCCTCTGTAATACCAAGCTTAACGGCTTTACCTATATTGATTTTCAATAACACAAGTTGCCTGTAGGCCTTCAGTATTTGCAGATTTGATTAAGTATAAAATGCTGATTCTGTAAAAATTCAATTCCTATAGATTTCTTTTTAATGCCACCTTTAATAGATATGTACTGATTTAATATTTTTTCTACTCATAATTTTATTTTATTTTAGCTTTATGTGTTCAACCATTAAAACCCAGAGAATGACAAAAATACCCTTTTAAAACATCTGCCCATAAATAAAAAAAAAAAATTGCTTTCTAATTTCTAAAGGCAATATGATAACTCCCTAGGCATTTTAATACCCTATGTGATGAATATGACATGATTCAGTGTTTCCTTTAATACAAGAGGACATGCTATCTTTAAAAGCATAATTCCAACAATGCATTGATGTAATTGGATTTATGATCTATGGACATTGAGATCATTTTCTTTCATTGTCCATCTTGCTCAGATTGTATGTTGTATGTAAGTTTCTAGGCTCCAAGTCTATATATTGATTTACATTACCTGCCTAGTCAACCAATGTGTCAGCTTTACAATTGAAAGAAATTTGCAAAGTGTAGATTCTACTGCATAAGGTTTTGCTGTAATCAAATGCAGTCACAATATTATGAACCCCTACATTTATATTTATAAACAATTTAAATAACAAAATCCCTTGTTAATGATGGACTAACCTTTACTCCATGACACGTGACCAGTTTTCTATCTCTTTACTAATGGAATGTTTTTTTTCTTTTCAAACAATACGAGTTTGACCTTGAGTTATACATTAGCTTCGAAAAGTCCACATGTACTACTTTTTCTATAAACTTTGTCATTGGATAGAAGAGTTTCTAATAATATGTGATATTTCATATATACCAATTTAAAATAAAGAAAATTTTAAAGGTTAATTTTTTATAGAAAAAATATGTAAAAAACCACTATACATATATTTTAAAGCCACTATCATGCATTTTTAATTGTTTCGGTACCAATTTTGTACATCTGTTCTCATTTTAAGGGGGCCTTTTTTACTCAGCATTGAAATGGATCAATAGGAAAAGGACCTGCCCTTATGAGATTAGAATTATGACATTCTAGTGCAGTGTATCTCACACAGGGTTGCTTGGAATCCTGAGGTTCCTTTAGGGGTTTCTTCAACATTGGGTATGTTGAATAACATTTACTATTGGCTAAATGACACCAATTATTTTTTTGGCTATATGTGAAGGTGAAAATTTTCCCAGTGGTGTAAAAGGATTTCCTCCTACTGACTACAACACAAAATGTACTGAAAGCTTTGGATATAGCAAAGATGTACAAATGGGTTCCCAAGGATCCAAAACTTTGTTAGAAGTTTCTACCATCTTAGAACACACAAAGAAAGGCTGGTTGGCTGTTTTAGACTTTCCATGCACTTTTAAAACTAAAAGAAATCTAAAACCAATTTCTTCACATTGGTTTATTTTAGAGTTTGGCATCTAACCCTCTGCACAATATCCCAAACTGCAATATAGTCAGTATACATCCACATTTTACAAGCAGCTTTGGGGATGGAAACAGTGCAAGATTATAGTGTGCAGCAGAGTATGGGTGCAGCCACAAAATGCCTTGGCCTATTGGGACGGTGCACCCACCAGCGGGGTTTAAGAGAAGGACCCTGCTTGAGGGGGGCGCACCAGTCAAAGCCGCCCCCCAGGAGAGATTGCAGGCTCAGGGTCTCTGAACACAACCTGCCCACTCTCCTATTGCAGGCTCAGATCTGCGATGGTAGAGTGGGCGGGTTCTGGCATCATTGTGATATAATAAACGGCTCCCCGCGCATGCACAGTCTGGAGTCCATGCATTTATTGGTCCACAACCTGAAAAAGATTGGGGACCACTGCTCTAGGGTTTGAATAGAGGTAGCAGTGAGAAGTTCAGTACCGCCCATTGTACGGGACTGAATCACTGGTCCATTAAGAGCCAGCTTCACCAGTGCTGCATTTAGCTAGTAGCTGCTCTTCCCACTATAGTCTGAACAAGCCCTTTATAAGATAATGTTTTTAGGGACTGAGGATGTATAGGTTTCATATATCTGCCATACAGAACTTTATCCTCGAAAAAGGCAACTACTATCCCCTGGGTATATGACAGCTGCTTACCATGCAGGAAGGAACATGGAAAAACACACAGATATAATTAAAAGGCAATTACCATATATTCACACACAATCCTTCCTGCATAGGCTAGGTGTGACATAATGATATATCCACTAAAGGATCTTTTTTTCAAATTATACATACATTCTGTTTAGCATATAATATCAAGAGTGGCACAATAGTTTTCCTGGTTATATATCATACATTGTATTTTAACATATTATTTGTGATGCAAAATTATGTATTTAAATTACAAATTAGTGTAAAAAGGTAAAGCATGTGTGCTATAAGACATTATCATTGCTGTATGTAAATAACTATATATTGGTAATATATATCAAGCACTGATGAATTTTGCATTATCAGGGCACTTCTCTGCAGAGGACAAACTATGATAATTACCCTAATGGTATGTACCTGAATATTAGTGGTCAATCATCTCATCCAGCAATCGGTGCTTGTTCACTTTAAAATAGACAACACAAAAAGCAGCAGGGAGCTTACAAAATCTTACATAAAGGCTACTTTGTTTTTAATGCTAGCCCTAGTTTTTAAGAGAAAGTCAAGACAGCAGGGAAATCAATTACTGAACTGCAAATGTTATCTAAGAGCTGTGGAACTTTTTCCTAAACCAGAAATCCATTCAATTTGTCTTTAGGATGCTGTTAAAGAACATTTTTTTTCTGTTTAGTTTTTGATTAAAAGGAAACCAAATAGATCCGTTTGTCTCGATTTTACTGTTATATAATAAATCATGAAGGTGCTGTGCTTTTGGGTGTGATGTGATTTACAAAAAATGTTTAGAGGAGATTTGTATGCAGTTTGACAATCCCAAGGACCCCTTGGGGTGGTCCTTGGATGAGCGTATCAAGATATAAAAGACCCACTTATTGTTAAGTGTAAATTGTATTTATTTATGGCATGGTAAAGCATTTTGGGTCTACGTGGGACCTCTATCACAGCTGATAATTTCAGAGAACAAAAAAAATCTGTAACCAATTGTCTGCAGATACAGATTTAGAGATTTTCCACTCTTGGAAAAGATTTTGTCTGATTGTGTTTTTAGGACAGAGAAGGAAAGTAACCCTCTCCAATAGGACAATTAGTGACAAAAACTAGATTGAATGGTTATCCCAAAAAATAAATCCTTTTATATACACTTTAATAAGAGATGTAAATATTTATTTAAATAAAATGTCTTACTGGGTTACTGTGTAGGACTGAGACTTTATATGATTCTGTGCCATCCACCTCTTAGAACTTCACAGGAAAAGGTTCAGACCCCAGGACTATCTGGTTTGCATTTACTTGAGAAAACATTTTGAAAATTACATAGGCAACCACAGGGCTTCATCCTATTTTACCCTTTGAAGATGGGAAACTGAGATCAACATACCCAGCATGTAGGCCATGTACCCTGAGTGATTTTAAATTCAAATCTCCATGGTAGACTGTAGTGTAGACAGAAGGTTTCAACATATGAAAAATCTGATTCCATCTGACACAATGTGGCCACAAATTGTTCACCAATACTAAGTGCACAGACTTAATAGCATGTTAATTGAACCTATCCATGCAGGCTAAAGTTACTCATGGCCAGGCATGTGTAGAGCTGTTAAACAATAATTACTAACAATGCATTGAGCTAGTGCTTCATAAATTCATATACAGCTGTTACCTGTCACAAAAAACATGCTTTATACTATGGAACATGTATATATTTTCAGACATCCATGTGAAATTATAACCATGAGTGTTACAGATTGTTACATAAAGTGATACATAATACGCAGATGTATATATTTTTTTTACTAGAACTTGTCATTTGTAGGCTGTTGGTTGATGGTTCCTAATAGACTATCTGAATGTAGTATATTGTTAGCACTCTTAATAAGCTAGCTAGAATTGTTGCTAGAATAAAAAGTAGAAAAATGTATGGTCCGTAAAAGTGAGGGCAATCCCTGCTTAGCCTGTGTTCATATTTTCATCAAGAACGGAGGTTCCTGTGCAGCTCCTGTCAGTTGGCACCATGTCAACTGACCATTACGGGCTGTCAAAGGCAAGATCTACAAAGTTTAGGGGCCAGAGGAAGCAGTAACCACATTGCAACCTCACCACCAGTTGTCACCAGACCATGTGCCCCCATTGGAAGATTTCACACGTATCCCTATTCCAGTGGCAGCTCAAAGATTTGGATTGTTTACGATTTTGAGTCTAGGTGACAATGGTCAAGCAGAATCTTAGAAGACATCAATCAAACTTTATTAAGGTTATAACCCTTCCTTTAATAACTAACAGATTTGGTATGACTTTACATGACTTAAGGACAAACGGAGAACCACAGTCCATTCCCCATCCCGTCCCCTATCCTGTCCCAATAAAAAATACGCCACATCAGATTTAGCTTAAATAGATTGTGGGCCTTTTATTACACTAATAAAAAAGCCAAATAAAATAAATAACATATAACAAAAAAACACAAATAACAAACCAAATTTGACATATTAACTAAATAACCCAACCAAAATTAAATAACATTTAAATAGCCATTTCCCAGACATTACCATTTTCACACACATTAATATCTGGTTACTGGTCCTCTTTTCAATTACTCCCTTTTGGGATCTGCACCACCAAGATATGTAATGCTCCCAGCCGTATCATGTCAAGCTCAGGAATGATACCAGCAAGCATTGTCCCACCACATAACCACAATACTATGAACCCTTAAAACACACCTTTTTTGTAAATTCCACACCAAAGGCAGAATCTCCCCACCCCCATTTAACACTACCTGAAGCACCATCTTTCGATCTCCCACGATTCAGACCAGACACGGATTATAACCTAAAAAAGAACAGTGTAAACACCATCAGTACCTTTACCCCAATCCCCTCCCATAACCCCTACCCAACCAACCTTTACAAGAGCAGTTGAGGCCGAATGTATAAATGAAAACAATGCAACTTCCATCTCCCAATTTTCTTAATCAGGTCGTCACCAAAACCTCAACATGCCGCCTCCGTAGCAGCCCCAATTCTGAAGGAATGAGATGAAAATTCACTTGCATCCAACCCCTGGCCACCAAACACTTCCGAAATATAGCCAAAAACTGGTACCACAACAAGGCGGTGGCATCCTCATGTAATAACAATGGACCACCACCTTCAGGCCACACCCACAAAAAGTCCCTCACTGCTGCCTCACTGGACACAATAATCCTCCCATCACTACCCACCAACAACAAAACCCCTCCCCAACTGATCCCTAACTTCACATAGCTGTCAGACCACACCACATCAGGCCTTCAAAGCTGTTTGTAGCCAGACTTAGCAACTCTCCAATACGCAAAGCCCTGAAAAATGCCAACACAAGGGCTGCCCTGAACATCAAACCTTGATCTACAAATCCCCTGAAAATGCCCCTGGACCAACTCAACAAATTCAACTTCACCGGCCTTCTTTTATCTACCACCCTTCCTTTCTGGGAAACCTTTCACTGCCTGTCTTACCAAAAATTCCTTAGTGGGATCCCGCATACCCAATAATTTAAAGAATAAGGCCATTCTCAAAACATCTACAAAGAAAGTATAATAAAATATTCAAAAATTCTTCCTCACACCTAGCCCCTTCTCACTCATCACAAAAACTGCTCCATTCTTCCCAAACCGCAGAATACGCCAAGTTTCCCTACTCACAGATTCCTTAACCATACCCGCTAGGGCTATCTTTCATAACTTCGGGGGGCAAGCAATGCTCCTGGAGCCAGTCCCCAAAATCGGTCCCACCAAGACAAATAATCCTCAATTGTATTAACTGCACCCGGAATATGCATAGCCCAAATTGCAATGTTCCTAGCCAAACAATGCAAAAACCAAATGTCTCAGCAACTGAATAACTGGAGGGGATGAGGCCATAAACGCATTACCGCCTGCACCACCCCCAAGTTATCACAGCAAATCCTAATCTACTTGTTCACCACTACCTTACACATAAGTCCTCCGCGACCACTATGGGGAACAGTTCCAGCGCCGACAAGTTTGTCAGTAATCCTGCAGCCAGCCACTCCTCTGGCCACAGCTTCATGTCCCTTGCCAATACACCCCATACCCAGATGACCCGGCCACATCCATATACAATTCCAAGTCCGCATTCTCCACCGATCCCTTCATCCATGCAGACCTATCAGTGTATTCTGACAAAAAATTTTCCCATACTTGCAAGTCTGCCCCATCGGCATGATCCGGCATGCAAAATTAAGCTTACCCAAAAGGGACTGCAGCTCCTTCAGTGTAATCATCTTCCACTCCTGCACTTTGGCGACCTCCTCTTGCAAGCCCAAGAACTTGTCAGCCGGCAGCCTGCACTCAATGAATGGCCTCCATATCAATAGTGATCCCTAGGAACACCATCTCCGTTATGGGCTCTTCCATCTTGTCCCCAGCCAGCAGGACCCCAAAACACTTTGCCATAAACTGAAATGTCACCAGAAGTACTCTACAAGTAGCCGCGTCCGGTGGCCCAATGAACAAGAAGTCATCCAGGTAGTGGATAACTGCATGTACCATTGACATTACCCGCACCTCCCATTCCAGAAAGGAGCTAAAGGTCTCAAAGGGAGCACAAGACAGCTAACACCCTATGGGCAGGCACCAATCCACAAAGATCGCCTCTTCCCGCATACAACCCAAAAACCCAATATCAGTCTTGGCTAGTAGGCATCATTAACCGAACCGCCCGCTGAAAATGACAGATGGTTTATCAGCCGAAACTTATTCGGCTTTTTTTTGGCACTACACCCAGTAGTAAAATCACCAGCCCCTCCACTGGCGCCGCCTGAAATGGACCTCCTATTCTCCACTTCCTTCCTCAATTTTTCCGAAACCACCTCTGGATGGATCTGAGCAAATTTCAAATTCCTCGCCACTGGGGGTGGCTCCACCAGTAAGCACAGAAATCAGAATCCAGCTCGGAAGCCTTACTCTATAGCAGCCTCACCGCCGCCCTGTTTGGGTATCTATTTAGGAACGTCTCAAACATCACCGGCATCCTCCCTCTTTCTAGCGTAGTCCATCCCTTTTCCACTCCTAAAACACAGAGATGCGACAACCCCCCACATCCGGCACACTCATTTAAAACGTCTTGAGACGCCGAATTTTCAGAGCCCTTCATTGTATAGCCAACATAAACCCTTCTTCTGGAAGGTCGGGGTCCCGAAAGGTGATGGACCTCCATCCCCCCCAAGAAAGGGCTGCCCAACTGGCCGTGTTGGGGTCATCAGCCTAATCCACAAGCTGATATCCTTGTAATCCTAGTGAATGGACAGCCAAACAAAAATAGATTTATGTACTCACCTCTCCAAATCTGCTCCCGCATGTCCATTTTAAGCTAGGCGTAAAAAACAGACGTAAACCTCCCCCTTGCCACTTCACTAACACCTGCCCACCACCGCTACCCTCCACCACTTGCGGCAAAACCCCTTCTTCCCCCCACCCTCTCGGGCCCCAGCTCATCACAGGCCACCATAGCCCCCAGCACTGTCATCTCTCCCCCTTCTGACCCCCGCCAATCCCCTCCCACCCTAAGGCTCCACTCTGGCTGAGGATTCTTCCTGGACACCTCAACGGCTGCAACTGGTAATGGCTGCAACTGGTAATCGCTGCATTGCCGGCCCCAGAGGGGTTTCTAATTCTGTGGCAGGCCCGGGGGCTTCAGGATGCCTAGATCTCCGAGGCCACAGTGGGGACAAGAGCCACCCCCGTTGCAGCCTGCAGCCACATGCCCTTGCAGCCAGCCTGGCCCACACTTCTCTGCCGCAGCCCTGAGTTGAGCCAGCAGGATCTCCACATGAGACATCTTGGATAGGCGACTAAAAAAAAATGCTTTTCTAAAACATTTCCCGCACTCCCCTAAAACATTTCCCGCACTCCCCTAAAACATTTCTCTCAATCTCTGTACTAAAATGATCCCTCCTTCTCAAATTCCTGTCCTTTTAACCCCTTTATTTTACATCCACCTCTGTCACCTTTACCTCCCTCTTCATCCTCATGCTAATTTCCAGACCTTTTAATTTAACCCTCTCACTGCCTGCGTCCTGTCTCTGTCATTTAGGCCTTCCACTACCTTCCTAAAGTCACTACGCTCCAGGCCTGTCTGTATGTTAGGAGCATAAAAAATTTCAGCCATGCTATTGTTTCCAGGATGCTGCCAGTCATATTTTTTCCAGAAGTTTTGTGTTCTCTAAAGTTCTGTTGTAAGTGCTGCCTATGTTTGCAGTTCTTAAGACTCATTGAGTATTCCACATTGCCAAAAATATATCACCAATAACCAAATCCCCCTTTTGTATATAAAAACACTCAAATGTGCACTTATTATGACAAAACCTGGTTTTTGATTTTTCAGATAACTCATTAATAAAGAAATGTGTCAACATGCGGTTTCAGTGTCAAGCCTTACCTATCATTGTTGCATCATCCCCTGGAGATCTCATTTATACTTTCTCCTAGGCTAAATATGCCCAATCTCCTAAACTGTGTGCCCCCTTCTCAGCAAGGGCACAGAAAGCATACACATAGCAATCTCTGCAAGACTAAATTGGCAGAGGAACAAAGGAACATGTGCAATCCCCTTGTGTTTAATCTGACAATAGCTTGTCTGCAGCACCACCACATTGATATAAAAAGATCTATAGCTGAGAATTGTATTTACTTCTTTTTTTCCAATTGCATTACAGTAATGAAATTCTCTTCTGGCTGACACGATTAAGTATTCATTAGGGGCGGTAGGAATAAGGCGGCTGTGGCAATGCTCAATAAGCGACATGCTGAGCTCCTGTCTATAAAGGAGGCTGTGTCTGATCCTCCCCTTCTCTATCAACCTAATTCTGGAAAGTTTGAAATTTTATAAAGATGGGAGCTTGGCCGTGGCAAGAAAAGGGGGCAGCATGCAGGAAAGAATGAACGCTTGGCTAAAAACCTACAGAGATTGTGCTGCCTGACATTACTGATCTAATGTAAACAGCAAGGGATTCAATCATCTGCTGTGTTAGAGGATCGGATGATAGCATGCAACTGTAAGCAGGCACCACGGGGGAAGGCAGTACTTGCTTTGGAGTCTGGTGTACGGATCCGTCCACTTGAGATGGGAGACGTCCCCTTTGCTTTGGAGTTATTGGTCTACTGTCTGATCCTGAGCACCTGTCAAGAATAAGAAAATGAGAGACAGCTGTAACTGAGAGGCAGCACGAGGTAAAGCAATACCTGGACTTGTTCAGGGATCTAGCCATTCACCTAGGTCCAGTTGGAAGTTTTGCTCTCCTATCTGATCCACAGCACCTGTCAGAAAAGAAGGAACTAGGTACGCTCTAACTGGCAGCGCAAGGAAAAGCAATAATTGGTTTTCTGAAGATATCTAACATTTCTTTGGATTTTGGAGAGGTCCACACCTGGACATTCTTGGTTCCTACCTGATCCAGAGCAGGTGTCAAAAAGGGAATTGGCTGAGCTGTAACGGAGACAGACATCTCAATGAAAAAGCAATACTTAGTCTTATTCATGGATCTAGCCATTCAGTTGATTTAGAAGAGGAGCACCTGGGAGGTCTTAGTCTCCTGCCTGATCCTGAGCACCTGTCAAGCATCACAAAAAAAACTCTCAGCTGTAACAGAAGGACAGGGTGCAGAGATCCAGCCATTAGAAGAGATCTACCTGGGCGTTCTTGGTCTTCTGTCTGATGTTGAGCATCATTTGAAAGCGAACTGTCTCATATATAGCTAGGAGCAGGCAGTACAAGGAAAAAGCAATACCTAATTTTGTGCAGAGATCCAGTCATTGGAAGGTATACCTGGACGTTCTTGGTCTTCTGTCTGATCTTGAGCATCATATGAAAGCGAACTGTGTCACATATAGCTAGACAGCAAGCAATACTTCTTCTGCACAGATCTAACCATTCCCTTAATTTGTGAGAGGTCCACTTTGGAGTTGTTGCTCTCCTGCCTGATCACCTTCCAAGCATTAGAGGAGAAGGATCTTGGCTGAGCAGACGCTGGGAGGTAGGGAGTGTGGATTGTGCATGGGATCTGAAAGCCTCATCTGGCCGCCTATTTATTGCTGGAGCCTCGCACGGAGCTGTCCAACTTTTCAGCAGCTTCATCTGCGCTCCGTCTGCTGATGGTGACCCTGCTGCATAGACGAGAGAAGCTGGCATGTGCGGCGTGGTCAGCAGCCCCTTTGTAAACTTCTGCTGAGACTCTGCCACGGGATCGCCGCTGTCTTTGGTAAAAGATGGATACAGAGGGCAGCAAACTGTCAGCTCTGGTGAATAGCAGCAGCTGCAGCAATGGGAATAGCCCAGGGAAGGCACCAAAACATCTTTGGAGACCAGAGCAACAACATCGCCAGTATCCGGCTCTACATCAGCAGGGCTTCCTCCAGCACCAAAGCTTTCTCCAACATCAGGATCCTGCACAGCCATCCCTCCAGCATCAGAACCACAGCCTGCACCCAGCCACACCTCACCCCAACCTCCAGGGTACAAGCCAGCTACAGCCCCAAATTTACCCAGTCCTTCCATCACAATCCCCACCTCTGCCTCAGTCCCAGCTACACCAGGCACTCCAATCCCAATCCCCTCCCCAAATCCCCCCTCAGTGTCAAGCTCAGGCTCACCCATTGCTCCAGTTCCAACTCCAGTCCCAAGCTGGGCTACAGTCCCAGCTCCTGTGCCAGCCTGTGCCCTCCCTACAGGCTCAGCCGGCGCCTCACTGCCCCCCTGTCTCCTCGCGTAGCAGATACTCCAGCGGCAGGGTGAGGCACCGTGGGTTCTCAGACACTGAAAGGTACCTGCACTGCCAAGCCATGGACCGCTCCTCCTATGCTGTGGATACTGGACATAGACCTGGACTCAAGAAATCCCGCATGTCCTGGCCCTCATCCTTCCAAGGATTCAGACGGTAGGCTTGATTTTTTTCTATTCTATTGGCATGTCCCACAATACTTGTCTAGAAGCAATTCTGAAGAACCATTCTTAAAGATATATGCACCAGCATCACTGCTAGCAACCCAAGGCAATAATTCTGTTCCATGTCCACCCACTTTCTCAATGCAAGTCTGATGGTGCACAGTAGTCCAAAAATAATGAAATGTGTGAGCTTCTCATTAATTCATTGAATCGGTCATAACAATGTTTCAGCGTTACTGCCCACGGTGCTGGGTCTAATAGTAATTCTTCAGCTTTACTACACAGGTGACACTTCACACCTCTTGAAAGTCATCTTTATGGTTCTTAACGGGCTGGGTTGTAAACATTGAAAGGGTGATTAAGACCTACAGCATGTATGTACATCATTTTATGTTAAGCATTCCGGTGTATTCAGTTGTTGCTTTACCCCCAGCAATGAAATCATTTAACCAATTTTCATAGAAGTATTGCTTAAGTATATACTATGTCACTTTTTAGGTGTTGATGAGTCTGTTGTGGTGATCAAGGATTTTACGCCTAGAGGCACATTAGGTGTCTTGTTGTTATGAATATGATAGTAAGTACATGTATCACAGTAGGAGGTGTTGCTATTTTCAGTAAACCTAATGACGGAGTTCTAATGGTGATCAGCTCAGTTTTCCAGTACTAATTAAACAGCATAACAAATTGAATACAATATAAACCCCTGTAAGCAATAGGCAGCAACTGTGGGCTGTGCTTGGCCCCCCAGAATGTGTACAGTATGGTAAAATAATCTGCCCGATGATGGTGATTGAAAATACAAAGACTGACTGCGTGACCTTTTCATTTTAACTTTCTTCTTTAAATGAATAAACACATTTTATTTTATAAATCTTTATTAAGCAAATGGTGATATTGTGGATCTGGTTATTATATACATAATGCAAATCAGTCATTACCATTTATCTGCTAGGTTGATGGTTTTAATGCTATTGTAGCTTAGGAATCAGATCTGATCAATTAGGGAAGACTGTGATTTGTACTATTGTATGCTGGTCTGTATATGCGATGATGAGTAAAGTGGTTCTGCCCAAAAGAAACCAGAAAACAGTTTAACTTAAGCACATTGGGGTACACATAAGAACCCCATTATTGTCCTTCATAGAGGATGTTTTTTATCAAATTACTGTGTAGATTGTTGTTCCAGTGTAACACAAAATCCACTTTAGTTGCAGCCATTTTGAATAATTACCTGCAATGTCCATGGAAAGAGTTAAGATGATCTTGCTCTATTCTATGATGGGACTGGAAATTTTAGCACAGAGTAATCTCAGTGTTGCTTTTTCACTGCGCGTTATTCAGGAACAGAAGAATACATTTATACCCTGTTTTGGTATACTGGATGTAATACCAATCTTGATATGTTTGGGGCAGCTGTTGCAGACATCTTTACAAAGAATAACATGTCCTGGGTTTCTTTCTTTGAGGGTTCCTTTTAATTATGAATGGAGAAAAGTTGTATGATGTGTGTGATGTATGAACAACTGCATTTCATACTGTGACTTCCAGGGTTTGGGAAAGTCTTCGACAGGAATAGATCACTTCCTTCCTTGATTTAAGATATCACCAGATTGGGGGAGTAATAATAAATCCATGAGGATAATTCATGCATGTTTTTAAATTATATGAAATGCCAATCACCAAAACGTTATACAAGCTTTTTCATTTTAATGTCATTTCAAAAGCAGTCGTGAATGAGGTTATACCTATGTAGCTTTCACTTATAGAATACCTGGTAACCCTGCCATAAAGATATTTTCCAGGTGATTTCTTTTACAGAGTGGTAATGCTCTGTATGTGTTCCTGCGGAGTCACCCCATCATATCGACTCCAAGTAGCCTTTTAAATTTAACCCACATTACATTATATTCTGCTGTTGTCATGATCAGGAGATCTCCCAGGGAAGTGTCATGCATCCATCACTGGAGGAGCTGATTGTGTATAGGATGTGGATACAAGAAGGCAGCAGAAGATCAGCAATGCTACAAAGAGAGGAAAGAAAGGTTAAAACAAGTATTTTATTTAAAAGAAAAGGAGATGTTAATATCATACAGTACTTTAGCAAAGTAATTGTCATTCTGTCAGGGTTTATATCTACTTTAGATATATTCTCACATCATTTGAAATTAACAATGTATGTGCTTGTTTATAACATTTTATGTCTTTTGCATTGACTGCATCATTGTGCATGGCACTGTTTTACTGTCAGATGTGTTTTAATATGTTCAAGGTGTCATCATTAAAACAGTCAGTTTCTTCAAACAGATTGTCGTTGTAAATCTTTAGATCCATTAGAGCATGTTGTAGATGTATGATGAAAGGTAGATATTTGGGACTGCATGGATGAAATAAGATTTTTGTGATTTACTGATATGTGCACATACATAGAGACTCTTTGCTGAAACTCTGTTTAGGCATGGAATAGACACCTCTAGGACTCCCCATAACAAAAAGCAGAAGATCTTTCTTAAACCCCCCTAGCGGTATTCCCGAGTGTGACTCGGGGTGGAAAAAATTGCAAAAAGCGGTAATCCCGAGTCACACTCAGGGTACCTTTGAAGGTCCCTCTTACCTTATCCCCGCGCTCCAGCGGCGATCTAACGATCCCGCTGTGATGGCGGGGCGCTTCTCCGTCGGGGGGCGTGGCCGGGCGGGAAATTTAAAAGCAGATTACGGAGTAATCTGCTTTTAAATACCACCCGGGTCCCCACCACCCCGATGCACGCATGATACTAATATAATAAATAAATATAATAATTATACCCGGGAGTTAATCCTAAGAATTACAGGCCCACAATATAAACAAAAATTTCTACGCAAAAAAAAATAGGATCACTTTTTGCATCAAAAAATGACAGAATTAGAATGCTAGGGGGGTTAAAGTAGATCTAAACCCTAACTGACTGACATTCAGCTAAAGCGCTGCATAACATTATCAATAACCATGGATTTCTTAAAAGAATACTTGATTTTATCTCTTTTCATCCTTTGCTAGTCTAGCTGATCTCTTTATTTTGCAGCCACTCCCTGTTTACAAGCATGTCCATCAGTGATGAGCGCATGGCATCTCAGGGCCGACGGAAGTAAAGCATGCAATGTGCATCAGTAAAGTCACTTATAGTCTCCAGGTGACAACATGGAAGAGCTATTGTGTGTCCGGGACAGAGCACGGTCACCCTATACCAGGAACAGGGGTGTAGGCGTAAAAAAGAGGGGGCATAGTACTATCTATGGCTGGCACGCATGCGCATCATTGTTATGTAAACGCCTCATTCCCGTTAAAGCACAGCATACCCACCCAACTACATCCCTTACCAGGAAATGCTCAAACACAGAGCCTGTTTTTTATTGTTGAGTGCTGAATTTAAAAAAAGTTTTGAAAAGACTTTTAGAAATGTATTAACCTTGTTAATAGCATTTGTGGGACATTTTGTAAAGCTTTATGAGGCATTAACAATTCTTTTTATATTTAATCTAAGTGTAGCTGGTTTACCACATCAGGGATTGGACAGCATACAATTACTATGTATGGCTAATTTTAAGATACCCATTCAACTTTATTTTTTTTTTATTGATCGATTCATTTAATATCAATTGATCATACTAGCACACTCATTACTAATGCAGATTCTTTAATATCAATTATTTGTAATTCATCTCTATATTTTCACCCAACTGATCTCTCAATTAATAAAGATATGCCTATTTTTTCAAAACTTGATTTAACAGAAATCAATGGAGAGGTCTCCGAAATCAATACAGTACTTGCACAATCAACTGAATATTTCCAACCTTACAGATTTATTCCATTCTTCATGTGATATCAATTACTTTTGTTTGTTTAAAATCAATTTTAAAGAATTGATTTACGCTCATTGAAACCAATGGATGACCTGCTCATTCAAACAGGAAAATCGACACATATATGACCAGCCTTAGTCCTCCTATTTAGTACAGTCAGCATCCGCTTTGCTATATAATTAATCTGCAATTTAATTGAATTTCCATTTACTGCCGGATATGTTGAGAAAGTAGCATCGTGTGTGTATTGCACTGTCTGTGTGACAAAGTGCTTTTAAGTAGTGTACGATTTGGGCAATACGCCTAATTTGTCAGCGATCCAAGATTCTATCTGGGTATTGTGACTTTCATTTATCATGAATGTGGCATGACTCTAAGCACAGCAAAAAAAAAAGAAAGAATAAAGAATTCCTTGTTGCTGTCGCTCCAAAGATAGGAGAATCCGTTGTTCAAATGGACGTGCTTTCTATTTTTAGCTTTAATTGACAGCAGTGATGCAACATACAGATAAAGGCTGCGTGTGTAATGCATTGCAGCCAGGTAGATACGTCTGTGCCATTATCAATCTATAAGTTGAAAGGAACAATTCTGGCTGGGATGCTGAACTAACGTCCGACTATATGGCTATATGCAAGTATTTTATCGCTGGGGAATTCAGACATCCATTATCTGTATAATTTATTTATACTTTTGTAAGCACCTAAGTCATGGAATAAATGGAGGTGCACTTATACATATACTTGTACTGTACTTGTGGAGAAATAAGGATTTAAGAAGCAATACAAAAGAACATCACTCTTAAAGAACTGTGATTAAAGCTTATCTCCTAGCAAACTGCCGAATACACAGCTGTAATATATACCGTATTTTTCGGCGTATAAGACGCACTTTTTCTTCCCCAAAACTGGGGGGGAAAAGTGGCTGCGTCCTCTACGGCGAATGCAGGTTTAAAAAATAATTAAAACCGGTAACATACTAACCCGATACCGCGATCCTGCGTGCTTCTCATCTTCTCTCCTCCTGGCTGCAGCGCGTGTCTCCGCCTTCCTGCAGACCCAGCGAGGAGAAGCCTGCACGCGCGATCCCGGAAGCAAGCTGGGAGAGCAAGCGTGCCCCCGAGATCCCGGAAGCAAGCCGGCGGAGAGAAACGGACTGGTAAGTGGGAAGGGATGATCAGCAGGGGATAAATAGGCACAGAGTGGGGAATTTATCCTCTTCTGATCACTCTGTGCCAATTTATCCCCTTCTGATC